>NC_134086.1:69710867-70014917 GCF_000715075.1 Nicotiana tabacum | reverse complement strand
ATGAAATCATAACTCAATACATAAACTCTCCCCAAAATTGGGGTGTCACTGAGTACATGAGAATCTACATGGAAACATAGTCTGGAACACTGTTTGGAAAGTAAAACTAAAAAATAAACTGCAAGATAAGAGAGGAGAGTCAAGGTCTGCGGATGCCAAGCAGATACCTCGATGATCACCGAAGGTCTGGTCTCTGCAAATCAGCAACCGCCATGACCGGAAGCACCTAGATTTGTACACGAGGTGCAGGGTATAGCATGAGTACAACAAACTCAATAAGTAACAAATCTAACCTTTGGACTGAAAGTAGTGACGAGCTCAACATGTACAGTTCAATATAGACATAACAGTATAGAAATGTAGGCATGTTTTCAAGTTCAATAGATAAAAACTCAATACAAGTAACATAGATCAACTCTGAATGATATAAGGGATATGCCATTTCTATATTTACATGCCACTGTACATGATGTATGTGGTACACTACAATGGGAGCCTTGCGTACTCACACTCTTAGAGTACTCAATCACTCAGTACTATACAGGACAAATCTAGCCTAGGGAAGATCCATCCCTCAATATAAATAGCGACTGATAATCAGTCACTTAGTACTGTATAGGCCCAATCCAACCCAGGGAACTCCATCCCAAATATAAAAGTATAGGGCAACTCCATGCCCAGGGAACGCCATCCCAAATGTGAATATATAGGGCAACTCCATGCCCAGGGAACTCCATCCCAAATATAATATCCACTGCGCTCACTGTGGGGGTACAAACTATAGGGGGCTCATTCGGCCCAAGCACTATAATAAGCTAGATCCAGGAAAAAATAAATAAAAACATGATGTGGGGCGTAACCCGATCCCTTAATTATCACTCACCATCAGGACCTCGGCCTCACTCAATCATTAATCTCTCCTGTCTCTCGGGCTCACAATGTCATAAAACTAGCCCAAAATGATGATATGATGTATCAATGACTGACAACAGAAACTGAGATATGATATACAAATGATAAATGTGACTGAGTTCACAATTGTAAATTTAAACATGTAATTCAACAGTAATACGACCTCTATGGGTCCCAAAAATATGTACATGGCCCAAGCATGATTTTAACATGAGTCTCCCCTCAATTTCTCTAACACGTGGATGATAGATGGGTATTGACATGATTATTTGATTATGCAACTCCATAGAAACAATTAAGTCACAATTTATATGGCATACGCCCACATGCCCGTCACCTAGCATGTGCGTCACCTCCATACCAATTATATAACACACAATTCAGGGATTTCATACCCTCAGAACCAAATTTAGAAGTGTTACTTACCTCAAACTGCACAAATCTCTACTCCAACATGCCTTTGCCTCGCAAAATGGCCTCCGAATTCCTCTAATCTAGTCACAAACAATTTGATACGATCAACTCAAGCTATAAGAATCAATTTCATATAAAATTGCTAACTTCTTAATCAACAGTCCAAAAGCCAACCCCCCGAGCCCACATCTCGAAATCCGTAAAAGTCACAAAATCCGGATGATCATTCAACCACGAGTCCAACCATACCAAAATTACTTAAATCTGATACCAAAACCTTGATCAAATCCTCAAAATTTGGCCTAAGCACTTTCCTCCATTTCCCCCCAAATTTTCACCCAAATCACTAATTAAATGATGAAATAAAAGACATAAACATGGAATTTAACATAACCTAAGTAAGAATCACTTACCCCAATCACCCACTTGAAAATCTCTCCAAGAATCACCTCCCATCGCGCTCCCAAAATCAAATTGTGAAAATGAGCTCAAACCCTCATTTTGAAATATTTAGTCTGCCCAGATATCTCTTCTTCGCGATCACGGAAAAATCTTCGCAATCGTGAAACACAAACTCCACTTCCCCCAGAAACGCCTCTACACGACTGCACAAAAACACACGTGAACGCTAAGCATAGACTCCCCAGGCCTACGCGATTGCAAATGGCCCACACATTCGCATAGAACAATGCACGTGAACCCCAACTGCCTCACTTTCTTTTCACAAATGTGGCACAATTAAATATGCTCGTTAGTCGAATATAGTAAATTATAATATCGTATCCACAAGGATTGGAGTTAAACAGTTGTTGATACCCAAATTTTCCCTATATATTTTTTAATATGCAAAATAACTTCCAAATGGCATATATATGCATATGTGATCATATCCAAGTATTTTATTATTTTTTCATAATTTTTAAAGGTTTTTAAAATCAATTTATTTCCCTCTTTTATCCATAAGAACCTAATAATTATTTCCAAAATTATTATTTTGGTAATTCATTTATTGGACTTTCATATTTATGTTAGAATATAGTTAATATAATTTTTGCATATTTTTACAAATTTATTTAGTATTTTTAAGCTAAATTGGACGTAATTGCAATAATGTCTCTTTTAAGATTTAATTGCATTTATATTCATAATTTCAAGTCCTATATTTTTAAATTGTTTATTATATGTTATAAATTATTTTAGTGCTTTTAATTTGTTTTCAAAAATTAATTTACTATTTTTTATAAAATAAATAGGGAAAAATGGCTATTTAAAATCTAGCCAGATTGGCTTTCAATTTCAGCCTAAAATTGAGCCCAAATCAGGCCCAATTTCCCCGACCCAATTTCATTTAAACCCGACCCCTAACCCAGTTTAATCGGACCAACCGGATCCCCTACCTACCCTCTTTAATCCAGGCCGTTGATCCTTCAGATGAACGACCAACATTTACCCTTACCATTTTTAACCCTGAACAACCCCTAAACCTAATTCATTTTCCACCACCCGCCGCCTCTAAATCCCTTTCCTCTCAATTCTCTCTGAAACTCCACATGAACCCTAGCCGCCGCCATCTAATTTCACCCTAATCCGCCTTAACCCCTGCCTAATCTATGGCCTCTCAAGGCCATTTGAGATATGTATCGGCCTCCTATGACTCCTGGGTGTTTGTTCTGTGGTTTCATGGCCAGACCTCGAAGGAATTTGGTCCAGTCCTTTCTCGACTTCTATTCATGTCCTTTCTCCGGCCATCGATGACCTTTCTCCGGCCATTCATGGACTTTCAAGGCAGATCCTTGACTTTCCTGGTAAGATCGAAAACTTTCAAGGTCTTTCTCAACTTTTCAGGGTTTTCCGAAACCCTAATGTTTAAGATCTTTTGATTTTTTCTTTCAGATCTACTTTAGATATGTACTTGCTATGAATGTTTTAAGTGTTTTCTCGAAAGTTCTTCAACTTTTCTTTCAAAACGACCCTTCATTTTCTCCGATTAGGATTTCTCTTAACCTCTCTTTTAAAAAATCTCTTCTCTGATTCTTGATGTTGTTTTATGGTTTTACTATGTTCAAACTGCTTGTTATGTTTTCCTTCTACTTGAGTCAGCATGTTAAAACCCTAGTTCCTTTTTGTCTCATCCGAGTTCTGAAACTGCATGTTTGAATGTGTACTTGCTCGATTAAGTTCTTCGTTCTTGTTTGACTTATTTGATTCTGAGTTTTACCATCTTTTAAACTCGATTATTGTGGAAAACCCTACATCTTTTGGTCTAAGACTGCTTGTTTGAAAGTATACTTGACTCGATTAAAGATTCCTTGTTTTAGACTCTCTTTTCTTTTATGTGACCTATCTGATTCTGAGTTTCCCTTTTTTTGTAACTCGACTATTGTTGAAACCCTAATTTCTTAAAAGGTTTTCCTCACTTGTTACTGTGAGACCTTTACTTGTTTTGACTCTCTTCTTCACTTTGGCTATACGTGTGAGCCATGACTATCTAACTTTGTTCATTACCGAATCCTATGCTTATTTCTGCTACTATTGTATGTTGTTTCTTTTGCCAATGTGCTTGGCCTCGCATGTCTGATGCTTCTGTTCACTCTATTTATATACCGAAGTGCAGAATCATGTTTCTTCCTTGATTGATCTTGGTCTTGTGACTGATTGCAAAAGCTTTTCTTTTACGAGCCCTAATTTCTACTCATCTGTTTAAAGTTAATTAATCCCTTTCCTTTACTATGATATTTTACCTTACTGAATATTTTCCAAAATGAGCATGTCTTTGTACTTAGACTTGATTGCTTACTTTATGCTTTTACTACCCCTTTTATGACAATAATCAATCTGTTTCCAAACTGATTTTCCTTCCTTAGTTAGACCTACTGCTACCCGTTAAACAGGGATTCCTTAATTAAAGGGAATAACTTGGGTTAATTGATTTTGACTTGTGATTGTTTCTACGTTTGTGTTAAGACTTTACTTATTACCTTATTCTTCACCTATTTTCAAAACTATAAATACCCACCCTCTTTTCTTTCAAAGAAACGAACCATCTGAGTTCAGAACACACACTTCACTCAAAACTCTTTCTTTTCTCTACTATTACTTGTGCTACTGCTTTGTCTAGCTGGTTGAAAGCCAAGGCTAGGCTGTGGAAATTTGCTTACTTTTCCTTTCTGCACTTTGATTCTTACTGGTATGTCCTAGTTAATCTTCAAGCATCAACAACAACATGTTTCTTTAGCTGTTTCAGTTTCCTTCACTCTTGCCTGCTTCTGCTTATATTTATGCAATCAAGTTACATTACTAAGCATGCTGCAATCTACTCTCTCACCTTCTAAATTAATGTTTTCCCTTATGTATGTACTCTGTCAGTCACTTGTTATGTGATTTGCTGACTCGTGAATCCCAAACCCCCATATCCCCCTATGTGTTTGTGTTCTCTGGCTGGTTTGTGGGCATGTCAGCATCATCTATTGTTGTGCATGTCCAAACCCGACCCCTTCTGGGGTCATATGCTTCATGCTAGGTATTCCTAAAACCCCTTACCCCTTTGTGCAATTACTGATTCTGTGTAGTTCAAGTTTTACTGCTACTGTTTTCAAATCACCCTTATCCCTTACTATTCTCACCCAGCTTTAAATAAATCTCTATTTCTGCACTTCCACTATACTCTTAGAACCTAGGTTCTACCCCTCTTGTATGAGCCTTGCCTTGGGACCCTTGAGCTCCCTCTGAACTCGGACACATAAGGGTTGGCCCTTCCACACTGCACTCATCTCTATCTAGTTATGCAAACATGGGTGTAAGCACTGCCCAGGGTCCCTAGAGACCCTTAGGGAACTTTGACACACCCAGGTCTGAGAATGCTTTGAAACAAGTGGCATTTGAGGTGGTTTATTCCATAACTCAGAGAGGAAGTCAGAATTAGGCTTCCTATAGCTGTAATTTCTTATTTTGCATTTTCTGTTGTAATTCAGTACTTGGTCTATAATAATTTAACAAATATTGGGGTTGGATAGTGAAAGAGATGGGGTAATTATGCATGTTTTAGCTATTATAAGGGTAGAGAACATGCCTATATGATCTGTTTTTTGATAAATCCTGCATGTTTGATTCCACACTTAGACACCATGCCTATAGGATCTATTTTAATAAATTCTGCATGTTTTAATTCCATACTTAGACACCATGCATATAGGATCTAAATGGCTATAATCAGACGTCATGTCTATAAGATTAAAGTCAGTATTTTTCATAGAAATCATGTCTATTGGAATTAAAAATTAGAAATAATAGAGATCATGCCTATAAGATCTGAAACCAGTCTAGTTTAAAAATCAGTTTGACTCGTACTGTTCTGAATCAGTTTTATACAACCTACTCCTTTTATTAATACGGTTTAGATAGCATGCCTATAGGATCCAAATCGTTCGTGTAAAACTGTCACTGCTTTGCTGCATTCTTAATCAGTAATAGACACCATATTTATAGGACATCACCAATACACACTTAGGCAAGCCTTAGGTAATAACAACAAAACTGAATCCACCTTTGTTTAACTAGCAACTGCTACAACCAACAGGCAGGCCTGACTCAGACTTCTTATCTGAGTTATGTAATAAATTGGTCTGCTTCAACAATTAAAACTCCCCTGCCTTAGTACTTTAAATTCTGACCCTAAATGTGTTTAAGTCATGCTATTTATATGCTTTACTTGAGAAGGTATATATGAGCCTCTTAGTTGTTTATATGTTTCCCCTAATGTACAGTCCTATGTGTTTTGAATGTCGCATTAGTCTTTTACCTTTAATCAAGAGTCAGCCTAAAACCCTCCCTCTTATAGGAATAGTAGTCCTAAGTTCCTCCGGGACTGATAGGAATGGGACGGGTAATAGCATGCAATAGAGGTCGAGACCAATCCGCGCTTTAATACCTTAATGAGGTGGGAAGGGTAGATATGGATATGATGACCGGTGCACTAAATACCATGTGTATCCCCTCTTCTGAGGAGTGTCATACCGGGCATCGCATTGATGTAATCCATATTATAAATAAACCTAGGACCCCCCATTTTTCTTTTATATTCTCAAGTATTTGTAGAACTGTGACTTCTTTTCAAAATTTGCCTTCTAATAATTGTTCTTTCAAACTCTTATGTGTTTAAACCTAAATCCCCTACTATTTGAGCCTACACTTTTCTATCTGCTAATTGTACAAAATTCACAAAATTATCTGGCCGGGAACTACACTAGTGGATCCTGAGGGGTGCCTAACACCTTCCCCATAGGATAATTTCAAGCCCTTACCCTATCTCTAGTTATCAAACAAACTTAGAAATGAACCCTATAGGTGTCCTAATGCACCTTAAATCATTAGGTGGCGACTCTTCAAATGCAAAACCCAGTTCCCAAAAGGAATGAGTTGTCCTATACCCAAAATGTCATAAACCTGATTTTCTGATGCGAAGAGGAAAAAAGGGGGCGCGACAACAGTTATTATTGTAGTTTGTAGATTGCTATTCAAGATGATCAACAATTAAGAATTATGTGATTTAAAACTAAAATTAACTAAGAGTCTAAACTTTTGACTAATGACAAACAACACAAGTAGTAGGCAAAGGAAGATATCAATTGGGAGAAAATAGGATTGATAGGATAGGTGCAAGACAAATGTTTGGGATTTAACTCTAGATAATTCACTTCTAATGTTCAAGTGAGTCTCTCGAAATCACTTAGTTATTAGTTCAATTGTTTAGTAGGAACTCCTCTCTCGATTAAGTCTCAACCTCACAAGATAAACCAATTTTAAGCATGTGAAGATATGCAAAAATTCATAGTGGATTGGTCTTTAGGAGAATTTCTCTCGATTATTCTCTTAACTAGGTTCAATCAACAATTCAACTAGCCTCTTTCAGTTTCTAAGAAGAATTAAAGACTTTAACTAACAAAATATAAAGCAACAATATCACAAGTTATGCCTTTCTCGACTACATGAACTAGTGAATATAGAAGCGACGATTAAAACATTCAAAATGATTAAATACATAAAAACTAGAGTTAATTATTCACAAACAAGTATCAATACAACAAATCCATCAAACCCTAAGGAAGAATTACTCCATGGATATGGAGAACTTTATCACAATTAAGTTTAAGTCAAAGGAAAACATAAAACATCCAAACCCTGGTTTTGAGTGAGGATGAATAGTGATGTCCTTTTGCTCTTTCTTTTCCCTCTTCTCCTTAGCTTCCTTAAGTCTATATTCTGTCAAAAGTCCTCAAAATACCGTTTTTCCGTGTATATATATATAACAAGTAGGGTCGGGCCCAGAAAATTACACCTTTTCCTACGTGAAAAAGTAGACTTTTTCCCGGTCAAGACGTGTGCGGCCGCGCACTTGGCCACACACATTTCACACTTTCTGCCCTATTTGCGCGGTCAGTGCTTGACCGCTCATCGGCCACACATTTTTCACCCTGTTCTGTTGGGAATTTAAAAACACATAAAACATGAAGGTTGTATCCCTTTGAATTATCTTTCCAATCATATATTGTGGAGCTCAAATGGAGTTTTGAGCAAAACGTTATGTGTATTTTACTAGACAGTGCGAAATATACCTATTCGATTCTTCGTTTTGTTGCACTATCATCCGTTGATCCCCGAACACAATCCCGGCTTAATTCCTTGGGCTTTTACTCAGACTTCAAAGCTCCAAACCACTTAAATTCATTCCATAACATCTACATAGCTCGGAATCACTCCTACAATGCATAAAACACACAATTAGTGCAAAACACTAGCGATTAAAGCTCAAACTCAACTGAAGTGTAGTAAATTGGAATGTAATAATCGACTAAAACATGAGATCATAGCCCACCATCAACACCCCACACTTAAACCATTGCTCGTCCTCGATCAATTATACTACACTTTATGTAGACACAACCTTACTAAGCAACACTCAAGACTCATCACACCAAGAATATTTAAAATAGACTAAGCACAATAGTGTAACATCCTCGCCTCAAGAATTGACTCACAAGCACCACGCATTATTCACAACTTACTCACTTTCTCTAACATAGAGATCAAGAATTCCCTTTCCATCATGAATCAAGTGCTCTCACACAATAAAAGAGAGTAGTTCCACAAACAATAAAATTCAAGAAAGTTAGGAACTAAAGATAGAAAGAATTCACTCACTCTCAAAAATGACATTAATGTGCCATAAAAGATGCACCATAGGCTTGCCTGTAGTGTACTACTCTACTAATTGAGCTTATTCAGTCAAGGATCAAGCAGGACTTTTTTATTGGTTGTAATGTAGGATACAGTACGTTTATGATACTTTTAGATATAAGAGTGACTAAATCTCCTTAAACACTTTAATACATACACTTTAACATTCAAAATCTCATACTTATGTCAAATCATACTCCACCTTTACATCAATATGAATTAACTCCCCAATTTATTTAAGCACCATTACATCAAGAATTACCATTTATCAATGAATCTCGTTCACAACAATACAACTTTTTTTCTTTTCTTGTTCAATTCAAGTGGCTCTTACTTTTTCAAAAAAGTGCACCTTTCTCCTTATTTCATTAGTTCCACTCAAAAGCCAAACCAACCACCCCACACTTTAATTTTTACAAAGTTCATACAATTTCAAGTGCTCATGAGAGGTAAATGATTTAAATAGATTATCAATTCAAACAATTGGGTAAGGCTTATAATGTGGTTGCCAAAAAAAAGATTACAGGCTCAAAGGGGTTAACTAAGATACAAAACAGTTAGGTGGGTAAAAGCATATAACTGGCTCAACAAAGAAACGCCTATATCACTTCCAAGACTGCATAAAACTACTATTTCTTTTTGCAAATACACGGGGCAAGTTCTAGACATCAAATGCAATGCACAAAATAATACAAAACCTCACATACACATGCCACATGACTCATTCAAGATTGGACTCATCAAGACACTTTAGTCAAAGTAGTTAAGCAAAGTTAAGATCATACAATTTAAGGTACTTATACAAGAGTAAAAAACTGAGCCTGAGCGTCACAACTAAAGCACTCACTATTCTCAAGGCATAACAAAGTTAAGAGATATTGCTTCCCATTGAAATCATAGCACAAGGTTCCCTACACCTAACAAAATAAAAACTAATTGCACCCTGTTCAAACAAAACCCTTGGAAAAGAACTGTGGCACAAAGAAAAACCAAGGGGGAATAAATACACTACCTACAAAACAAAATCTTTTTGTCTTTTTCATTCGACTTAAATCCCTAAAGAAACCTGTCGAATGATATCCATCGTCGGAAAAAAATCGAAAATTTTAAAAAATTTATGTTTTTTTTTTCAATTTTCTCTACTACTCAAACTAACAAAAGCAAAACCAATCAAGCTAACTAAAGCAAAAACTAAGACTAATATACATACAACATACAATTATCCTCCACCCCACACTTTAAGTTGTGGCATTTTCCCATGACACAAAATTTAAAAAGTATAAGATAGAGGAAACTTCCCTAAATATTTAGTCGGGGTCTGAATCAAATTTGGGCTCCATCCACGCGCCTGACCTAGTGCACACATCCACGTAGACAGTTTTTTCTTAGCCTTCTTGGGATACACCCCACACTTATCCTTTTCACTAACAGTAGCCTTCTCTTTCACACCCTTCACCTTCTGCTCAACACTCGCAACTGACTTCTCCTTTTTCACTCCAGTTGCTACATTCATCTCAAAAGTCATAGTATCCTCGCCCACTCTAAGCATGTGTTTTCTATCATGTATATCCAATATACCTCTACTCGTTGCTAAAAATGGTCTTCTTAGGATGAGGGGGGCCTCCTTGTTCTCCTCTATATTCACCTATATAAAATCTATAGGAAATATGAACTTATCCACCCGTACCAAAACGTCTTCTAATATCCCCTCGGGTGTTATAGTTGTTTGGTCTGCCAGTTGCAAAGATATTGGCACCGACCTTATCTCTCCAATCTCCTTCACTAGTTTCCTGTAACCAGAAAATGGCATTAGGTTAATTGAGTTACCACAATCACATAAAGACTTATCAAATTTAGAGTGCCTAAAGAGCAAGGTGTAGTAAAACTCCCTGGATCTCCACACTTTTGTGGGAGTTTATTTTGTAAGATCGCACTGTAATGCTCTGTGAGCTTGAGCACAGAGGTCTCTTCTATCTTCATCTTCTTTTTAAGGATCTACTTCAAGAACTTTGCATAAGCTAGCATTTATGAGAGAACATCAGTGAATGACAGGTTTACATTAACCTGTCTTAGCATGTCTAAAAACTCTCAAACTGCTTGTCCAGCTTTTCTCTATAGAGTTTTTGGGGAAAGGTAGAGCAGGCATGTGCTCGCTCACATCATCAGATTCCTCCCTTCTTAAAGTTTCCTCTTCTTTTTCTCTACTCTCTTCTTAACTTTCTTCTTTTTAGTCTTTTTATCATCTTCAATTTTCAGCTCCTTCCCACTTTCTTTTTCAAGCGCAACTTCTTTGTGAAATGGAGTGGGATCCTTCAACACTTGTCCGCTTCTGAAGGTCACAACATTTACCGTTTCTTTGGGATTCTTTTCAATATCAGCAGGTAGAGTACCTGGAATCCTCTTAGATAATACAATTGCAATTTGTCCCACTTGTCTCTCCAAGTTACGCAAACCTATCCCAAGTTCTTTGATAGCTGACCCATGAGCATCTAGTCTTTCATCAATCTTGACAATGAAGGATTTCATCAGATCTTCTAACCCAGATTGAATTAGTTGTTGAGGCTGAAATTGTGGCCTCTTGTCACGACCCTACTTTGCCCTCCGTGAACTATCGTGACGGCACCTAGTCTCTACGACTAGGTAAGCCTAAATAATTGCGGAAAACAGAAAATAACAGAATAAAACTAGCCATAAACTACAGAAATAGCATAATGAAGTGTTTAAGATGCCGCTCGGCATATACAATACAAACTCTCGAACTGAAACAACATTTCCCAAAACCCGGAATCTCATGAAATCACAAGCTATTGGATAACTACAAGTGTCTAACTCTGGAATATCTAAACAAAAGTAAATATAGCAGGGCTGATACTATAAGGGAGAATGGAAATGGACTTCTCGGTCTGCGGACGCGGCAGATATATCTCGAAGTCTCTGGAGAATCGCCTCGCCTCAAGGGTAGTAGGGCTGAGTCAAATTACCTAGATCTACACATGAACAACATGCATAGAAAGGGCACGAGTACACCACAACGGTACTCAGTAAGTGCCAAGCCTAACCTCAGTCGAGTAGTGATGAGGAAAGACAGGGTTTTACTGAGTTTGAATGAAAAACAAGGTATAATAGTATAGAATAAGACAATATAATTAAGTGCAACAGTAAGAAGTAACACAGGATAGAAAGAACAACAACAACTACAATAGAGACAAAATAATCACGGAAAGGAATACAACTCAACACAGAGATAACAACACCGGATCTCCCAAGATACCGTTCTGTAGTCCCAAATATAAATATCCAGTGGATCTCCTGGGATACCATCCCGTAGTCCAACTCATAATGCACGGGGATCTCACAGAATACCGATCCGTAGTTCCAAATGTAAATATCCAGTGTTGGGGGAATCTACCGGGTGTAGTCCCGTAGTTCCAATATAAAAGTTCAGGGGAATCTCCCAGAATACAAATCCGTAGTCCCAAAGTAAACATACAGGGGGATCTCCCGGGATACCGTCCCGTAGTCGCAAAGTAAACACACAACATCAACACGAAGAACTCTCAATTCAATTCAAATTTCATACCAAGGTACAACAGGTATTTCTAACCTAGCATGCTGCACAGAGATTTTCAACAATTAGCACAAGTATGCACTCGTCACCCCACGTACAAGTTATTTCAATTATAAACAATACCAAATCCTAAGGGGAGTTCCCCCACACAAGGTTAGGCAAGCCACTTACCTCAAACCGACTCCAAAATCAACCGAAACCACGCTCTTGCCACGAGTACTCTACTGCAAATGACCCAAATCTATTTAAATCAATTGCATAATGTAAATATAACTTCAAGTAACTGATTCCACTAATTAATTCTAAACTAATACACGAAATTAGGAAAAATGACCAAAAATCCCCCAAGCCCACATCTCGGAATCGGATAAAATTTATATTTTCAAAATCCTCATACTCTCACGAGTTCAGTCATAACAAAAGTACCAAAATCGGACCTCAAATGGTCCCTCAAATCACCACTCAAATCTCTCCAATTAACCAAGCCCTAACCCTCAATTTACTACTGATTTTCCCTCAAATTTCATGCTTACAATGATACAAATCACCACAATAATGAGCTTAAGGACCAAAAACCTTACCTCAATGAATCCCTCTGAAAATCTCCCTTGAAAATGCTCCCCAAAGATTCTTCCCATTTGAAAAGTGATGAAAAATAACTCAAATTCGCGAAGGCATCTATTTATATGTTCTGCCCAGCAATACCGCATCTGCGGTTCAATGCCCGCACCTGTGGGACCGCTCCTGTGCATAATCAACCGCTTCTACGGTTTTTCATTAATCCTTCTAATCCGCACCTACGCCCAAGGCTCCGCATCTGCGGGCTCGCAGGTGCGACACAACCTCCGCATCTGGTGCTTCTACCTCCTTCGCCCTTGGTCGCATCTGCGGCTAGGTCTCGCTTCTGCGGAATCGCACCTGCGGCTCTGTAACCGCCGGTACGGTTATGATAATAGGATCAACAGCTGAAGCTTCTCCAACAATCTCTCAAACTCCCCGTTAACTATCCGAAATCATCCTGAGGCCCCTAGGACCTTAACCAAAAGCACGAACAAGTCATATACCACTATCCAAACTTATACCAATCCTCAAAACACCTAAAACAACATCGAAACATCTAATTAACCATGGATTCAAGCCTAAAAACTCCAAAAACTCTCAAATTACGCCTTCGATCAAAAAGTCTATCAAACCTCGTTTGAATGACCTAAAATTTTGCACACATGTCACATTCAACACTACGGAGCTACTCCAACTTTTGGAATTCCATTCTGACCCTTAGATCAAAATCTCACTATCGAACCGAAAACTTCAAGAATTCAACTTTCGACATTTCAAGCCTAAATAAGCTACCGACCTCCAAAACACAATCCGAACACGCCCCTAAGCCCGAAATCACCTAACGGAGCTAACAGAACCAACGGAATTCCATTTCGAGGATGTCTTTACACCGCTCTGACTACGGTCCAAATTATAAACCTTAAACTCTCATTTAGGGACTAAGTGTCCCAAAATGCTTTGAAACTCCAGATAAATCTTCCTGTCAACTCACAATAGCAGAAACAATCATGGGGAAAGCAATTAATAGGGGATCTAGGCGTTAATTCTTAAAACGACCGCCGGGTCGTTACCTCCTCCTACACTTAAACATTCGTTCGTTCTCGAGCGAGCATAGAGACATACCTAAAGTAGTGAAAAGATGAGGGTAACGACTGCTCATATCCTGCTCGGTCACCCAGGCCGCCTCCTTGATCGGCTGACCCCGCTACTGAACCTTTACGGATGCAATGTTCTTTGACCTCAGCTTCTGAACCTGCCTGTCCAATATTGCCACTGGATCCTCAACATAAGATAGATCCTTGTCCAACTGGACTGAACTGAAATCCAACACGTGCGATGGATCAGCATGATACCTACGGAGCATCAAAACATGAAATACCAGATGAACTCCTTCCAAGCTGGGAGGTAAGGCAAGCTCATAAGCAACCTCCCCAACACAACGTAATATCTCAAAAGGACCAGTAAACCTCGAACTCAACTTCCCTTTCTTCCCAAATCTCAAAACGCCCTTCATAAGCGAAACCCGAAGCAGAACTCGCTCTCCAACCATATAGGAAACATCACGAACCTCCTAGTTCATGTAACTCTTCTGTCTGGACTGGGCTGTACGGAGTCTATCCTGAATCAGCTTAACCTTCTCCAAAGCAACCTGAACCAAGTCTGTTCCCAATAATCTAGCCTCACCTGGCTCAAACCAACCCACTAGGGATCTACACCGCCTACCATATAAAGCCTCATACGGTGCCATCTGAATGCTAGACTGATAGCTGTTGTTGTAGGAAAACTCCGCCAATGGCAAGAACTGATCCCAAGACCCTCAAAACTCAATCATGCACGCATGGAGCATATCCTCAATAATCTAAATAGTACGCTCGGATTGTCCGTCTGTCTAAGGATGAAATGTTGTACTCAACTCCACCCGAGTACCCAACTCATGCTGTATGGCCCTCCAGAACCGTGATGTAAACTGAGTACCCCTATCTGAAATGATGGAAACTGGAATACCATGCAGACGAACAATCTCCCGGATATAAATCTCCGCCAGTCGCTCTCAAGAATAGGTAGTACACACAGGAATGAAGTATGCGAACTTGGTCAGCCGATCCACAATCACCCAAATGGCATCGAACTTCCTCAAAGTCCGTGGGAGTCCAACTACGAAGTCCATGGTGATCCACTACCACATCCACTCCAGAATCTCTATATGCTGAAGCAACCCACCCGGTCTCTGGTGCTCATACTTCACCTGCTGACAATTGAGGCACCGAGCTACAAACCCAACTATATCTTTCTTCCTCCACCTCCACCAATAGTGCTGCATCAAATCCTGGTACCTCTTCGCGGTACCAGGATGAATGAAATACCGCGAATTATGGGCCTCCTCTAGAATCAACTCCTGAAGCCCATCAACATTTGGTACACAAATCCGACCCTGTATCCTCAATACCCCATCATCACCAATAGTAACATCTTTGGCATCACCGTGCAAAACCTTGTCCTTGAGGACAAGCAAATGAGGGTCATCAAACTGACGCTCCCGGATACGATCAAACAAGGAAGACTGAGAGACCATGCAAGCTAGGACCCAGATGGGCTCTGAAAGATCCAACATCACAAATTGAATGGCTAAGGCCTGAACATCCTTCTCCATGGGCCTCTCTACTGCTGGTAGATAAGCCAAACTCTCCGCCCGGCGACTCAAAGCATCGACCACCACATTGGCCTTGCTTGGGTGATACAAAATAGTGATATCATAGTCCTTCAGCAGCTCTAACCACCTCCTATGGCACAAATTTAGATCCTTCTGCTTGAACAGATGCTGCAAACTCCGGTGATCTATATAAATCTCACAAGGCACAACGTACAAATAATGACGCTAGATCTTCAAGGCGTGAACAATAGCAGCTAACTCAAGATCATGGACAGGATAATTCTTCTTATGTACCTTCAACTGTCTGGATGCGTAGGCAATCACCCTACCGTCGTACATCAATACCGCTCCAAGGCCAATCCTCGAGGCATCACAATAGATAGTATAGGACCCCGAACCTGTAGGCAAGATCAAAAGTGGGGCTATAGTCAAAGCTATCTTGAGCTTTTGAAAGCTCGCTTCACACTCTTTCGTCCACTGGAACGGAGCACCCTTCTGGGTCAGCCTGGTCATAGGTGTTGCAATGGATGAAAACCCCTCAACAAATCAATGGTAATAACCCGCCAAGCCAAGAAAACTACAGATCTCTGTAGCTGAGGACGGTCTAGGCCAACTCTGCACTGCCTCCACTTTCTTTGGATCCACCCGAATACCCTCACTCGATACCACGTGGCCTAAGAATGCCACAGAATCCAACCAAAACTCACATTTCGAGAACTTTGCGTATAATTTCTTTTCCCTCAAAATCTGAAGTACATTCCTCAGGTGTTGCTCATGGTCTTCCCGACTCCGGGAATATACCTGAATATCATCAATAAAGATAATGATGAATAAGTCAAGATACGACCGGAACACACTATGCATCAAATGTATAAAGGCTATTGGGGTATTGGTCAGCCCAAATGACATGACAAGGAACTCGTAATGACCATACCGAGTCCTAAAAGTAGTCTTCGGGATGTCTGGCTCCCGAATCTTCAAATGATGGTAACCTGAATGCAAGTCAATCTTAGAAAACACTCGTGCACCCTGAAACTGGTCAAACAAATCATCAATACGTGGCAAAGTATACTGGTTCTTCACTGTAACTTTGTTCAACTGGCGATAATCAATGCACATACGCATAGAACCATTTTTTTCTTCACAAACAAGATAGGATCACCCAACGTGATACACTGGGCCGAATGAAACCCGTATCAAGCAATTCCTATAACTGATCCTTCAACTCCTTCAACTCAGAAGGGGCCATACGATTTGGAGGAATAGAAATGGGCTGAGTTCCCGGCAACAGGTCAATGCCAAAATTAATATCTCTATCGAGCGGCATGCCCAGAAGATCAGCTGGAAACACATCAAAAAATTCCCGTACTATTAGGACTGAATCAACTATAAGGGTATCAATACTGACATCTCTTACATAAGCTAGATACGCGTCACACCCCTTCTCAACCATACGCTGAGCCTTAAGGAATGAAATAACTCTACTGGAAGTATGATCTAAGGTACCCCTCCACTCTACTTGCGGTATACCTAGCATAGCCAGCATTACAGTTTTGGTGTTACAATCAAGAATAGCATAATGGGGCGACAACTAGTCCATGCCCAAGATAACATCAAAATCTACCATGCTAAGCAATAATAAATCGGCTCTGGTCTCAAAACCACTAAGAGCAACCACACACGACCGATAAATGCGGTCTACAATAAGAGAATCTCCCACAGGAGTCGATACATAAACAAGGTTACTCAAAGAATCTCGAGGCACACCCAAATGTGGGGCAAAATAAGAAGACACATAAGAATAGGTAGAGACTGGATCAAATAAAACCGATGCATCTCTATGACAAACTAGAACAATACCTTTGATGACAGAATCGGAGGCGATAACCTCGGTATGGGCAGGAAGGGCATAATATCTGGCCTGGCCTCCCCCTCTAGGGTGACCTTTACCTCTCCGACCTCCACCCCTAGCTGGCTGAGCAGATGGGGCTATAACCATAGCCTGAGAACTCTGCGGGGCACGTTGTGGCTGATAAGTCTGTGGAGGTGCACCCTTCCTAAGTCTGGGGCAATCCCTTCCCATATGGAGTGTGTCACTATACTCAAAAAAATCTCTGGGAGGATGTGGCAGCTGTGGCTGGCTCAGTCTAGGTCTGCTGGACTGACCACTGAAAGCACCCCACGCATGAGGCGCACTAGATTCTGGAGGTGCGTAATAATGCTCCTGAGGCCTAGAAGGAGCCAGAATACCACTAGCTACTGGAAGAGATGAATGAATAGGGCGACTCATATAACTCCTACCATGACGAACTGCAGCTGGAGCACGAGCACCAGAATAATGGCCCGACTCTTGAGACCTCTTGGCCTCCCTCTCCTCTCTGTCCTTAGCATGCATACCCTCTATCCTCCTAGAATTGCTCACCACCTGCTGATAAGAAATATCCATCTCCAACTCACGAGCCATGATAGACCTGATGCTGGGAATAAGCCCTTCAATAAACCGGCGAACCCTCTCACGGACAGTAGAAACCAAGGCTGGGGCATGTCTAGTCAAGCTAGTGTAACAGACAGCATACTCCGAGACAGTCATAGTACCCTAGCGCAAATGCTCAAACTCCACGTGCCATGCGTCTCTGAGGCTCTGAGGAACATACTCTTTCAGGAACATATCTGAAAACTAAGTCCAAGTTAGGGAAGCTGCCTCATCCGTACTATCTAACTCGTAAGTACACCACCACTCATAGGCGTCTCCTCGAAGCTAGAAAGTAGTGAAGGAAACCCCGCTCGATCTTGATATATCTCTGGTACGGAGAATACGGTGGCAATCATCTAGAAATCCCAAAGCATTATCTAATGCTAGAACACTAAATAAAGGAGGCTTGTACTTCTTGAACCTCTCAAGCCTCAGCTGCTCATCCTCGGAAGTCGTTGCCCTGTCCTCGGGCTGATATGGGATTGCAGGCTGTACAAGAATAATCTCTAGGACCTAATCAACATGCACTCGCTGCTCAGGAGTGCGGGTGGCAAAAATCTGTGCTCCTCTCCTAGCCTGAGATATAGCTACAGCAAGAGGAAGCAACCCTGCCTAAGCCAGAGTGGTGTACATGATCATGAAGTGTGCAAGAGTCTCCTAAAGAGCTGGAGTAGTAGTAGCAGTAGACATATCAGGTGCCTGGACTCCGGCTGGAACTACTGATGGCACCTTGGTGGTAGCTCGCGCGGGTGCTCTGGCTGCACTACATGCGCGTCCTTGGCCTCTACCCCGGCTCTGACCTCTGACGGCTCCAGTAGGGTGCGCGGGTTCCTGATCATCTCTGGTAGCACGTGTCCTTACCATCTATGAGAGAATAGAAGAAATAAGTTTAGAATTGTGATACAAAAATCTCACACGACAAGGAAATCAAAGGAAGTGGAATTTTCCTAACAGTTACATAGCCTCTTGTAGATAAGTACAGTCGTCTCAGTACCGATCCGCGAGACTCTAATAAAACGGCTTGTGATTCATGACTCCTATAAACCTAGAGCTCTGATACCAACTTGTCATGACCCCAGTCCACCCTTCGTGAACTATCGTGACGGCACCTAGTCTCTACGACTAGGTAACCCTAATAAATTGCGGAAAACAGAAAATAACAGAATAAAACTAGCCATAAACTACAAAAATAGCATAATGAAGCATTTAAGATGCCGCTCGGCATATACAATACGAACTCTCGAACTGAAACAACATTTCCTAAAACCTAGAATCTCATTAAATCACGAGCTATTGGATAACTACAAGTGTCCAACTACGGAATGTTTCAACAAAAGTAAATACAGAAGGGCTGATACTATAAGGGAGAATGGAAAGGGACTCCTCGGTCTGCAGATGTGGCAGATATACCTCGAAGTCTCTAGAGAATCGCCTCGCCTCAAGGGTAGTAGGGCTGAGTCGAAATACCTGGATCTGCACATGAAAAGCATGCATAGAAAGGGCATGAGTACACCATAGCGGTACTCAGTAAATGCCAAGCCTAACCTCGGTCGAGTAGTGATGAGGAAGGTCAGAGTCCTACTAACTTTAAATGAAAAACAAGGTATAACAGTTTAGAATAAGACAATATAATTAAGTGCAACAGTAAGAAGTAACAACATGCTAGAAAGAACAATAACTACTACAACAGAGACAAAATAATCACGAAAAGGAATATAGCTCAACACAGAGATAACAACCGGGGATCTCCTAGGATACCATCCTATAGTCCCAAATATAAATATCCAGTGGATCTCCTGGGATACCGTCCCGTAGTCCAACTCATAATGCGCGGGGATCTCCCGGAATACCGATTCGTAGTCCTAAATGTAAATATCCAATGCTGGGGGAATCTGCTAGGTGCAGTCTTGTAGTTCCAATATAGAAGTGCAGGGGGATCTCTTGGAATACAAATCCGTAGTCCCAAAGTAAACATACAGGGGGATCTCCCGGGATACCGTCCCGTAGTCCCAAAGTAAACATACAGCAGCAACACGAAGAACACTCATATCAATTCAAATTTCATACCAAGGTACAACATGTATTTCTAACCTAGTATGTTGCACAGAGTCCAAATAAGGTAGTTTGAGCAAGTAAAGCAATTAAGTCAATTAGAGATGCTTCCCTAAGCTAACATTAGGCTTAAATTTGCAAGTCGTATAAACAGGAAAAAGAAACACAATTATAGTTAATTAATGAAAATGGGATTTTCAACAATTAGCACAAGTATGCACTCGTCACCCCACGCACAATGTATTTCAATTATCAACAATACCAAATCCTAAGGGGAGTTCCCCCACAGAAGGTTAGGCAAGCCACTCACCTCGAACCGACTCCAAAATAAACCTGAAACCACGCTCTTGCCACGAGTACTCGACTTCAAATGGACAAAATCTATTCAAATCAATTGCATAATGTAAATATAACTTCAAGTAACTGATTCCACTAATTAATTCTAAGCTAATATGCAAAATTAGGAAAAATGACTAAAACGCCCCCGATCCCACGTCTCAGAATCAGGTAAAATTTACATTTTCAGAATCCTCATACTCTCACGAGTTCAGTCATACCAAAAGTACCAAAAGGACCTCAAATGGTCCCTCAAATCACCACTCAAAGCTTTCCAATTAACCAAGCCCTAACCCTCAATTTACCACTGATCTTCCCTCAAATTTTATGCTTACAATGATAAGAATCACCACAATAACGAGCTTAAGGACCAAAGACCTTACCTCAATGAACCCCTCTGAAAATCTCCCTTGAAAATGCTCCCTAAAGCTTCTTCCCGTTTGAAAAGTGATGAAAAATAACTCAAATTCGCGAAGGCATCTATTTATATGTTCTGCCCAGCAATACCACATCTGCGGTTCAATGCCCGCACCTGCGGGACCGCTCCTTCGCATAATCAACCGCTTCTGCAGTTTTTCATTAATCCTCCTTATCCGCACCTGCGCCCCAGGCTCCACATATGCGAGCTCGCAGATGCGACACAATCTCTGCATCTGCTGCTTTTACCTCCTTCGCCCTTGGCCGCATCTGCGGTTGGATCTCGCTTCTGCGGCATCGCACCCGCGGCTCCCTAACCGCCGGTGCAGTTATGATAATAGGATCAGCAGCTGAAGTTGCTCCAACAATCTCCCAAACTCCCCGTTAACCATCTGAAATCATCCCGAGGCCCCCGAGACCTTAACCAAAAGCACAAACAAGTCATATACCACTATCCAAACTTATATCAATCCTCAAAATACCTAAAACAACATCGAAACATCGAATTAACCATGGATTCAAGCCTAAGAACTCCAAAAACTCTCAAATTACGCCTTCGATCAAAAAGTCTATCAAACCTCGTCCGAATGACCTAAAATTTTGCATAGACGTCACATTCACCACTACAAAGCTACTCCAACTTTCGGAATTCTATTACGAACCTTAGATCAAAATATCACTATCAAACCGGAATCTTCAAGAATTCAACTTTTGACATTTCAAGCCTAAATAAGCTACGGACCTCCAACAAAATTCTATTTTGAGGCTGTTTTCACACTGCTCCGACAACAGTCCAAAATTTAAAACATAAGCTGTCATTTAGCGACTAAGTGTCCCAAAACTCTCCGAAACTACAGATAAATCTTCCCGTCAACTCACAATAGCAGTTAATAGGGTATCGGGGTGTTAATTCTTAAAATAACTGGTCGGGTCGTTACGCCTCCGCTGATTCACAAAACCATGAGCTCCTTGAAATCTGGAGTTATTTTGTTGTCATGAATTTGTTGTAACCCCAGGTGAACTCCTGTCACGACCCGGATTTTCCACTCTCGGTAGTCATGATGGCGCCTACTAATGTGAGCTAGGCAAGCCAATCCTTAACAGCTTACTTCATTAACAAATCACTTCTTTCAACGATTATAAGTGATAGCATGAAAACAGCGGAATTTGATAAATGTACGGAAGACTTAAATTAAAGAAACTGAACAATAATACAGAAATCAACATATGCCTCTACCCAAGAACTGGTGTCACATTACTCACGAACTTCTAAGAGTACTAAATACAACCGTTTGAAAGAAAAATATAAATTGTTTGTCTCGAATACATGAGATAATAGACTGAAATAAAGATAGAGGAGACGCCGGGCCTGCGGACGCTTGCCATGCTACCTCGGTGTCTCAGTGGACTGAAACCTTGCTCCCGCGCTACTGCTGCTATCCAAGACTTGGATCTGTGCAAAAGAGCACAGAGTGTAGTATCAGCACAACCAACCCCATATGCTGGTAAGTGTCTGGCCTAACCCCGGCGAGGTAGTGATGAGGCTAGGACCAGACTCCAGATAAACCTATGTAGTAATATACTATATGGCGGAAAAGTAAACAGGTAATAAGCAATCAAAGCTGGGAAAGAGGAAACATGCTCCGGGGGTAGCAGATAAAACAGAATACCAAAGAATAGTAAGGAAACTACAGTTTAACTTCTAACACGGATAAAGAGGAATAAGGCAACTTTCACTTTCATTTTCATCTTATTGCAGGCGTGCAACCCGATCCCATTTCTCATATCTTGTGGTAGGCGTACCACCCGCTCCCATTTCAGTATATCTTGTGGTAGGCGTACCACCCTCTCCCATTTCATTATATCTCGTGGTAGGCGTACCACTCGCTCCCATTTTATTATATCTTGTGGTAGGCGTACCACCCGCTCCCATTTCATTATATCTCGTGGTAGGCATACCACCCGCTCCCATTTCATTATATCTTGTGGTAGGCGTACCACCCGCTCCCATTTCATTATATCTTGTGGTAGGTGTACCACCCGCTCCCATTTCATTATATCTTGTGGTAGGCGTACCACCCGCTCCCTTTTACATTTCATCACACAATCACAAGAAATCCCGGCAAGGGAACATAAATAATATTATAACTTCCCTGCAAGGGAACACAACAATGTTATAATTTTCCCGGCAAGGAAACAACAATATTGAATTAGTCATCCCGACAAGGGAGAATTAGCTATAACTAACCTCAACTCAACTTGTACTCAGTTCAATTATTAAAAATGCTCAATCATAGAAGATCATTAAGTAAAGCACCCAAGTGTCATTTAAGAACACAACAACTTTCAATTTAAGACTCACGGTCATGCTTGACACCAACGTATCGATACTCGTCACTATGCATATACGTCGTACTCAACAAGAAGCAAGTAGCAAGTATGACTCAACTCCTAATCCCTCAAGCTAGGGTTAGAACAAACACTTACCTCGATGCCTTGACCACCACTCAAGTCTCAACTATAGCTTTACCCCTTGATTCCACCACCAATCCGCCCGAATCTAGTCACAAGTTACTTAATTACATCAATAAGTGCTAAATGAATCAACCCCAATGCATGAAAATGAGTTTTCTAAAGTTTTACCCAAAGGTCGGAAATCACCCCCCCGGGCCCACGTGGTCGAAACCTGAGGTTCGGACCAAAACCTGATTACCCATTCCCCCACGAATCCAAATATATAATTTGTTTTGAAATCGGACCTCAAATTGAGGTCCAAATCCCCAATTTTAGAAAAACCTAGGTTCTACCCAAAACACCCAATTTCCCCCATGAAAATCTTTGATTTGAAGTTGAAATCATGTTAAAAGATGTTAAGGAGTGAAGAAAATGAGTTAGAAATCACTTACCAACGTTTTGGAGAAGAAAGGTTGTTTGAAAAATCGCCTCTTATGTTTTGGGGTTTTGAAAATGTGAAAAATAACTGAAATTACCATTTATTTATACCCCTCTCAGACCCCCAGTGCGGACCGCATCTAATGGACCGCGGCTGCACAACCTCCACCGTGGACCGCACTAAGGCAACCGCAGCTGCGATGGCCCTTCCCTGAAGACCTGCATTTCAGCATCCTGGGCGGACCGCACAAAGGCATCTGTGGCCGCACGACCTCCACCGCAGACCGCACAAAGGCGACCGCGGTCGCACGTGATTTCTCGCGGACTGCACTAGAGGGTTCAGAGACTGCAACTTCCTGAACCTGCAACATCTGATTTTTGAAGCCTAAGGCATTCCGGAGCCCACTCGAAACTCACCTGAGCCCTCAAAACTCCAACCCAAGTATACACACAACCTCAAAAACATCCTACAGACATATTCGTGTACTCAAATGACCAAAATAACATCACGAGTGTCGAATTAAGCCTCGAGATGAATAAAATTTCTCAAAACTCTTTTAAACATCAAATTTCTCAATTAAGGTCCGGATCACGTCAAACTACGTCCATTTTTAACCAAATTGCACAGGAATGACTCAAGTCATATATAAGACCTGTACCGGGCGCCGGAACCAAAATACGGGCTCGATACCATTGCTTTCTAATCAGTTTTCACTTTAAATTTTCTTAAACAATTCTTCGCTTAAAAATTCATTTCTCGGGCTAAGGACCTCAGATTCCGATTCCGAGCATACACCCAAATCCCATATTTTCCTACGGACCCTCTAGGACCGTCAAATCACGGGTTCGGGTCCATTTACCCAAAATATTGACCAAAGTCAAATTTATTCATTTTAAAGTCAAAACTTAACATTTTTCACAGAATTTCATATTTAAGCTTTCCAGCTATGCATCCGGACTGCACACGCAAATCGAAGCGATTCTAAATGAGGTTTTCAAGGCCTCGGAAGCACATAATGGGTAAGAAAACAGGTGATGACCCTTTGGGTCGTCACATTCTCCACCTCTACAACAACCGTTCATCTTCGAACGGATAGAAGAAGGAAGTACCTGAGTCGGGGAATAAATGAGGATAACGGCTCCGCATATCAAACTCGGACTCCCAAGTCGATGCCTCAGGAGGCTGACCTCTCCACTAAACACGAACCGAAGGAAAACTCTTCGATCTCAACTGACGGACCTGCCGGTCTAGAATAGCCACCGGCTTCTCCTCATAAGATAAGTCCTTGTCCAACTGGACAGTACTGAAATCTAACACGTGGGATGGATCGCCGTGATACTTCCGAAGCATGGACATGTGAAATACTGGATGCACGACTGATAATCTAGGTGGCAATGCAAGTCTATAAGCCACCTCTCCCACTCTATCAAGAATCTCAAATGGACCAATGAACCTAGGGCTAAGCTTTCCCTTCTTTCCGAATCTCATCACGCCCTTCATAGGTGACACTCGGAGCAATACCCGCTCACCAACCATAAAAGCCACATCTCGAACTTTGCAGTCTGTATAACTCTTTTGCCTAGACTGATCCATACGAAGCCTCTCTTGAATGATCCTGGACCTTGTCCAAGGCCTCCTGAACCAGATCCGTACCCAACAACCGAGCCTCCCCCAACTCAAACCATCCAACCGGAGATCGACATCGCCTACCATACAAAGCCTCATAGGAGCCATTTGGATACTCGACTGGTAGCTGTTGTTGTAGGCAAACTCTACTAAAGGAAAAAATTGATCCCACGAACCTCCAAAATCAATGACACAAGCTAGGAGCATATCCTCCAAAATTTGAATAGTCCGCTCGGACTGGCCGTCCATCTAGGGATGAAAGGATGTACTCAACTCCACCTGAGTGCCCAACTCTCACTGAACTGCTCTCCAGAAATGCGAGGTAAAATGCGTACCTCGGTTCAAAATGATAGACACAGGCACACCATGAAGGCGAACAATATCCCGGATATAGATCTCGGCTAACCACTCGAATGAATAGAAGACTGCCACAGGAATGAAATGCACTGACTTGGTCCGCCTATCAACAATGACCCAAACTGCGTCAAACTTCTTTCGAGTCAGCGGAAGTACAGTAACGAAGTCCATAGTGATCTGCTCCCTCTTCCACTCGGGAAGTTCATTCCTCTAAAACAATCCACCAGGCCTCTGATGCTCATACTTAACCTGCTGACAATTCAAACATTGAGCCACATATGCAACAATATCCTTCTTCATTCTATGCCACCAATAATACTGCCGCAAATCCTGATACATCTTCGCGACGCCTGGATGAATAGAGTACCGGGAACTATGGGCCTCCTCTAAAATCAACTCTCGAAGACCATCCACATTAGGCACACAAAGCCCCTACAATCTCAAAACTCCATCATCACCTAAGGTAACTTACTTGGCACCTCCACGCTGCACCGTGTCTCTAAGGACACACAAATGGGGATCATCAAACTGTTGATCACGGATACACTTCAATAATGAAGATCGAGCGACCGTTCAAGCTAATACTCGGCGAGGCTCAGAGATATCCAATCTCACAAATCAATTGGCCAAAGCCTGAACATCCAACGCAAGCGGCCTCTCACCGACCTGGAATATAAGCAAGACTGCCCATACTGGCTGACTTCCTACTCAAAGCATCGGCCACCACATTGGCCTTTCCCGGGTGATATAAGATAGTGATATCATAATCCTTCAACAACTCCAACCATCTCCTCTGCCTCAAATTCAACTCCTTTTGCTTGAACAAATACTGAAGACTCTTGTGATCCGTGAACACCTCACATGTCACGCCATACAGATAATGCCTCCAAATCTTCAATGCGTGAACAATGGCGCCAACTCTAAATCATGGACCAGATAGTTCTTCTCATGAATGTTCAACTGCCTCGAAGCATAGGCAGTGACCTTGCCATCCTGCATCAACACTACACCAAGCCCAATACGGGAAGCATCGTAATAAACTGTGTAAGGCCCTGAACCTGTGGGCAAAACCAACACAGGTGCGGTAGTCAGAGTTGTTTTGAGCTTCTTAAAGCTCGCCTCACACTCATCCGACCATCTGAAGCTGATGTTGGTCTAGGCAAGTTCTTGACTACCTCAATCTTCTTCGGATCAACCTGAATACCCTCTGCTGATATAACATGACCCAGAAATGCAACTGAACTCAGCCAAAACTCACACTTCAAGAACTTAGCATATAACTGACTATCCTTCAAAGTCTGAAGAACCACTCTGAGATGCTACTCGTGCTCCTCCAGGCTGCGAGAATATATCAAAATATCATCAATGAAGACTATCACGAACGAGTCCAAATAAGGCCTGAACACTCGGTTCATCAAATCCATAAAAACCGTTGGGGCATTTTTCAACCCAAATGACATGATCAAGAACTCATAATGCCCGTACCGAGTGTAAAAAGTTGTCTTAGGGACATCAGATGCCCTAATCCTCAACTGATGGTAGCCAGATCTCAAGTTGATCTTTGAAAATACCTTGGCACCCTGAAGCTGATCGATCAAATCATCGATCCTCAGCAGTGGATACTTATTATTGATGGTGACCTTGTTCATCTGCCAGTAATCAATGCACATTCTCATCGAACCATCCTTTTTCTTAACAAACAACATCGGCGCACCGCAAGGCGAAACACTACGTCTAATGAAACCCTTCTCAAGCAAGTCCTGCAACTGCTCCTTCAACTCTTTCAACTCAGGCGGGGCCATGCGATACGGTGGAGTAGAAATGGGCTGAGTGCCCGGAGCCAAATTAATGCAAAAGTCAATATCCCTGTCGGGCGGCATACCTGGCAGGTCTGAAGGGAATACCTCAGGAAACTCACAAACCACGGGCACAAAATCAATAGAGGAAACCTCCGCACTAGAATCACGAACATAAGCTAAATAGGACAAGCACCCCTTCTTGACCATACGCCGAGCCTTCACATAAGAAATGATGCTACGGGTAGAATGATCAAGAGTCCCTCTCTACTCTAAATGAGGCATACCCGGTAAATCTAAGGTCACAGTCTTGGCGTGACAGTCCAAGATAGCATGGTAAGATGATAGCCAGTCCATCCCCAATATGACATCGAAATCGACCATGTCTAGAAGCAACAAATCCATAAAAGTCTCAAGACCCCCAATCACAACTACACAAGAGCGATGGACTCAATCTACCACAATAGAATCACCCACCGTTGTAGACACATAAACATGAATACTCAATGAATCACTAGGCATGACCAGATACGGTGCAAAATAAGATGACACATACGAGTATGCAGACCCTGGATCAAATAACACTGAAGCATCTCTATCACAAACCAGAACCGTACCTGTAATAACTACATTTGAAGCCTCAGCCTCGGGCCTGGTTAGGAGAGCATAACATTGGGGCTGAGCCCCACCACCCTGAACTACCTCTCTAGGACGCCCTACAGCTGGCTGGCCTCGACCTCTGGTGACTTGAGCTCTACTTCTAGGACCTCTACCTCCATCTCTATCACCTCTACCCCCACCTCTAGCTGGCTGGGCGGGCTGTGGAACATCTGGTGCCTGAACCATAGCATGGAAACCCTGATACGGAGAACTGCTCGAAGCCCGAGGGCAATACCTAGCAATGCACCTCGTGTCGCCACAAGTAAAACAAACCCTCAGCTACTGGGGCAGACGACCCTGAAAATATTGAAGTGGCGATGCACTGATAGGTGCTGGTAGTGCATTGAAGGACTACTGATCAGAATACTGAATCGGAGGACTACATCCACCTGAAGAACCGTGAAAAGCCTGAAGAGCTGACTGAAAGGGCCTAGGAGGATGGCCTCTACCATATGAATCTCTACCTCTAGACGAGGTACCACTAAATCTACCTGAATGATGGGGCCTCTTAACCGACCCCTGACCACCTCCCTGCGACAGAACCATCTCAACTCTGTAGGCCACATTGGCCGCCTCCTGAAAAGTGTTCTCACTCCCGGCCTCCTTGGCCATCTGAAGACGAATCGGCTGAATAAGACCATCGATAAACCTCCTCACCCTCTCTCTCTTGGTAGGAAGTATGACAAGAGCATGGCGAGCTAAGTCGATGAACCTGGTCTCATACTGGGTGACCATCATGGAACCCTACTGGAGGCGCTCGAACTACCTCCGATAGGCCTCTCTCTGAGTAACGGGGAGAAACATCTCCAAAAACAATACTGTAAACTGCTCCCAAGTCAAAGATGGCGACCCGGCTGGCCTAGCTAAGCAATAATCCCTCCACCAAGTCTTGGCGGATCCAGACAAGCGGAATATAGCAAAATCGACTCCATTGGTCTCAACAATGCCCATGTTCCTGAGAACATCGTGATAGCTATATAGAAAATCCTGGGGATCCTCCGAAGAAGCACCGCTGAGAGTAGTAGTGAAGAGCTTAATGAACCTATCCAGCCTCCACAAAGCATCGGCAGACATAGCCGCTCCATCACCGGTCTGAGCTACTACACCCGGCTGAACTGCTCCAACTGGCTGAACTGCTGGAGTCTGAATCTGAGAGCTACCTGCTCCAGAGTCATGTAGAAGGAGTCTGAGCCCCTCCTCCAACCTGAGAAGTGGCTGGGGCTACAGGAAGCAAACCTGCTCGGGTGACACTCTCCATGAGGCCCACCAATTGGACCAGAGTGTCCTGAAGAACTGGGGTAGCAATAAACCCCTTGGGGACCTGAGCTGGGCCCACCAGAACTGCTGGGGCCGGAACCTCCTCCTCAAAATCAACCTGAGGCTCCGCCACTGGTGCTACTGCTCTGGGCTGAACTTTGTCCCTACCTCGGCCTCTAGCATGGACTCGGCCTCTGCCCCTAGTGGGAGTTGCTGCTGGGGGCTTGGGCTATTGAGCGGTAGATGAGGAAGCGCGTGTTCTCGCTATATGTGAAAGAACAGAGTAGAAATCCAATTAGCATTTGAGTAACAAATCCGCACGACAAGAAAGAACAAATGTGAGATTTTCCTAACTCTGTAGCCTCTAGGAGATAAATACAGACGTCTCCGTACCGATCCCTCAGACTCTACTGAGCTTGTCCGTGAGTTGTGAGACCTATGTAACCTAGAGCTCTGATACCAACTTGTCATGACCCGGATCTCCCACCCTCGGGAGTCCTGATGGCGCCTACTAATGTGAGCTAGGCAAGCTAATCCTTAACAGCTTACTTCATTAACAAATCACTTCTTTTAACGATTATCAGTGATAGCATGAAAACATCGGAATTTGATAAATGTATGGAAGACTTAAATTAAAGAAACTGAACAATAATACAGAAATCAACATATGCTTCTACCCAATAACTGGTGTCACATTACTCACGAACTTCTAAGAGTACTAAATACAACCATTTGAAAGAAAAATATAAATTGTTTGTCTCGAATACATGAGATAACAGACTAAAATAAAGGTAGAGGAGATGGCGGGGCTGCGAACGCTTGCCAGGCTACCTCGGTGTCTCTGAAAGCTGGCTCCCGCACTACTGCTGCTGTCCAAGACCTGGATCTGTGCAAAAGAGCACAGAGTGTAGTATCAGCACAACCAACCCTATGTACTGGTAAGTGTCTGGCCTAACCCCGACGAGGTAGTGACGAGGCTAGGACCAGACTCCAGATAAACCTGTGAGTAATATACTATATGGCGGAAAAGTAAACAGGTAATAAGCAATCAAAGTTGGGAAGAGGGAAACATGCTCCGAGGGTAGAAGATAAAACAGAATACCAAAGAATAGTAAGAAAACTACAGTTTAACTTCTAACACGTATAAAGAGGAATAAGGCAACTTTCACTTTCAGTTTCATCTTGTTGCATGCGTGCAACCCAATCCCATTTCTCATATCTTGTGGTAGGCGTACCACCTGCTCCCATTTTACTATATCTTGTGGTAGGCGTACCACCCGCTCCCATTTCATTATATCTCGTGGTAGGCGTACCACCCGCTCCCATTCATTATATCTCGTGGTAGGCATATCACCCGCTCCCATTTCATTATATCTCGTGGTAGGCGTACCACCCGCTCCCATTCATTATATCTCATGGTAGGCATACCACCCGCTCCCATTTCATTATATCTCGTGGTAGGCGTACCACCCACTCCCATTTCATTATATCTCGTGGTAGGCATACCACCCGCTCCCATTTTATTATATCTTGTGGTAGGTGTACCATTCGCTCCCTTTTACATTTCATCACACAATCACAAGAAATCCCGGCAAGGGAACATAAATAATATTATAACTTCCCTGCAAGGGAACACAACAATACTATAATTTTCCCAGCAAGGGAAAAACAATATCCCGGAAGGGAGAATCAGCTATAACTAACCTCAACTCAACTTGTACTCAGTTCAATTATTGAAAATGCTCAATCATAGAAGATCATTAAGTAAAGCACCCAAGTGTCATTTAAGAACACAACAACTTTCAGTTTAAGACTCACGGTCATGCTTGACACCAACGTATAGATACTCGTCACCATGCCTATACGTCGTACTCAACAAGAAGCAAGTAGCAAGTATGACTCAACTCCTAATCCCTCAAGCTAGGGTTAGACCAAACACTTACCTCGATGCCTTGATCACCACTCAAGTCTCAACTATAGCTTTACCTCTTGATTCCACCACCAATCCGCTCGAATCTAGTCACAAGTTACTTAATTACATCAATAAGTGCTAAATGAATCAACCCCAACGCATGAGAATGAGTTTTCTAAAGTTTTACCCAAAAGTCAGAAATCACCCCCTAGGCCCACGTGGTCGAAACCCAAGGTTCAGACCAAAACCTGATTACACATTTCCCCATGAATCCAAATATATAATTTGTTTTGAAATCGGACCTCAAATTGAGGTCCAAATCCCCAATTTTAGAAAAACCTAGGTTCTACCCAAAACACCCAATTTCCCCCATGAAAATCTTTGATTTGAAGTTGAAATCATGTTAAAAGATGTTAAGGAGTGAATAAAATGAGTTAGAAATCACTTACCAACGTTTTGGAGAAGAAAGGTTGTTTGAAAAATCGCCTCTTATGTTTTGAGGTTTTGAAAAAGTGAAAAATAACTGAAATTCCCGTTTATTTTATACCCCTCTCAGACCCCCAGTGCGGACCACATCAAATGGATCGCGGTCGCACAACCTCCACTGCGTACTGCACAAAGGCGACCACGATCGCGCTGGCCCTCCCTGAAGACCTGCAGTTCAGCACCCTGGGCGGACCGCACAAAGGCGACTGTGGCCGCACAACCTCTACCGCGGACCGCATAAAGGCGACCGCGGCCGCGCTGGCCCCTCTGCTGTCGCACGCGATTTCTCGTGGACCGCACTAGAGGGTTCAGAGACTGAACTTCCTAAACCTACAACATCTGACTTTTTAAGGCTAAGGCATTCCGGAGCCCACTCGAAACTCACCCGAGCCTTCGAAACTCCAACCCAAGTATACACACAACCTCAAAAACATCCTACGGACATATTTGTGTACTCAAATGACCAAAATAACATCACGAGCATCGAATTAAACCTCAAGATCAATAAAATTTCTCAAAACTCTTTTAAACATAAAATTTCTCAATTAAGGTTTGGATCACGTCAAACGACGTCTGTATTTAACCAAATTTCACAGGAATGACTCAAGTCATATATAAGACCTGTACTGGGCACCGGAACAAAAATATAGGCCCAATACCATTGCTTTATAATCAGTTTTCACTTAAAAGTTTCTTAAACAATTTTTGAAAACAGTTTCACTTAAAAATTCATTTCTCGGGCTAGGAACCTCGGATTCCGATTCCGGGCATACGCCCAGGTCCCATATTTTCCTACGGACCCTTCGGGACCGTCAAATCATGGGTCTGGGTCCGTTTACCCAAAATGTTGACCGAAGTCAAATTTATTCATTTTAAAGTCAAGACTTAACATTTTTCACAGAATTTCATATTTAAGCTTTTCGGCTACGCGTCCGGACTGCGCACACAAATCGAAGCGACTCTAAATGAGGTTTTCAAGGCCTCGAAAGCACATAATGGGTAAGAAAACAGGTGATGACCCTTTGGGTCGTCACAACTCCATGAAAACCCGGGGTGCTTCTGACCCATTGCGTTGAAATTGTAATTACCCACAGCATTAACTTCCTCCATTGAAGCTTGACACTCATGAGTAGGGTGTCCTCTTCCACATGTCACATGCTGCATGAGGCTCATTATGTATTGAAGCTAAGATTAGCTTTCTTATTTTTTTTCCATGGCATCAAGCTGTACCTGGACAAATGTGTTAGCATCAACCTGGTGAGCACCTGTTGATCTTCTTCTTACAGAATTCTCCGAGGGCCACTGATTAGCATCTTCAGACAATTCATCAAGACTAGTAACTATCTCCTCTGGAGTCTTTTTCATCAATTGACCTCCAGCTACAATTCTCAATGTTCTCCATGAGGTCGGTGTCAAACCATCCCAAAAGTCCTGGAGTTGCATCCAAAGTTCAATTTCGTTGTGTTGACACTTTTGCACAATCTCTTTAAACCTCTCCCATGCTTCAAACACAGTTTCAGTCTCATTCTGGCAGAAGTTATGGATTTCTCTTCTAAACTTGCCTGTTTTAGTTGAGGGAAAATATTTAGCAAGAAACTTTGAGGTCATCTCCTCCCATGTTCTAATTGATCCTTGGGGCAAGCTTCGAAGCCAATGCTTTGCATCATCTTTCAGAGTGAAGGGGAATGCCCGTAAGTACGCTATATCTTGTGACACACCATTATATTGAAAGGTGTTCACGATCTCCTCGAAGTCCATTAGATGATTATTTGGATCTTCGTTCATCTTTTCTTTGAAGACACAATTGTTTTGGAGGGTTTGAAGCAACCCTTGCTTCAACTCAAAATTATTGGCTGCAATTGGAGGTGGTCTCACACTTAATAAACCTTGGTTGTAGACCAGTCTAGAATAATCACCAAGTGGCCTCCCTTGGTCGGGAGCTGTGTTTCCGAACTGGTCTGCACCCAAGGGCCGATTTTGAGCCATTCTTCGGGCCCTCTCCTCCTCGTAAGCAATTTGTTCATATCTAAGTGCTGCTTCTTCAACATCTCTTGCAGCTTTCTCTCTGAGTTGGGCTGCCTCTATTGCAGCTAAATCAATATTATCATCATCTCCCGCCATCTTTTCTTTGATTGAGGATTGCCTAACCGTTTTTGTATTATGGGGAAGATTACTTTCCTTCCTCAACTGTCATAGATATTTCTCGATTTCTGGTTCGTATGGTCGTAATTTCGTACCAGAAGATCGAGTCATGCACCAATCTAACCTGTAGCCTGCGCCCAGTCAAAGAACACGAAGCGTAAAAAGAGAAAATAAAATAAAAAGAAAAATTCCTGAATTATCCCTACAAACTATTTCAAACACTATTGATTGTCAATCCCTAGCAGCGGCACCAAAATTTGACGAGCCTGAAACACACACTTAAATATGCTCTCTAGTCGAATATAGTAAATTATAATATCGTACCACAGGGATTGGAGTTAAACAGTTATTATTATAGTTTGTAGCTAGATTACTATTCAAGATTATCAACAATTGATAATTATGTGATTTAAAACTAAAATTTACTAAGAGTTTAAACTATTGACTAATGACAAACAACGCAAGTAGTAGGCAAAGGAAGATATCAATTGGGAGAAAATAGGGTTGATAGGATAGTTACAAGACAAATATTTGGGATTTAACTCTAGATAATTCACTTCTAATGTTCAAGTGAGTCTCTCGAATTCACTTGGTTATTAGTTCAATTGTTTAGTAGAAACTCCTCTCTCGATTAAGTCTCAACCTCTCAAGATAAACAAATTTTAAATATGTAAAGATATACAAGAATTCGTAGTGGATTGGTCTTTATGAGAACATCTCTCGATTATTCTCTTAACTAGGTTCATTCAACAATTCAACTAGCCTCTTTCGATTACTAAGAAGAATTAAAGACTTCAACAAACAAAATATAAAGCAACAATATCACAAGTTATGCCTCTCTCGACTACATGAACTAGTGAATATAGAAACAATGATTAAAACATCTAAAATGATTAAATACATAAAAACTAGAGTGAATTATCCACAAACAAGTATCAATACACCAAATCCATCAAACCCTAAAGAAGAATTACTCATGGATATGGAGAACTTCATCACAATTAAGTTTAAGTCAAAGGAAAACATAAAACATCCAAACTCTTGTCTTGAGTGAGGATGAATGGTGAAATCCTTGTGCTCTTGCTTTTCCCTCTTCACCTTAGCTTCCTTAAGTTTAAATTCTGTCAAAAGTCCTCAAAATATCATTTTTTCATGTATAAATACCAAGTAGGGTCGAGCCCAAACAATTACACCTTCTCTTATGCGAAAAAGGACACTTTTTTCCGGTCAAGATGTGCACGGCCGCACACCTATAAGGGTGCCCATGCACTTGGCTGCACACATTTCACACTTTCTGCCCTATTTGCGCGGTCAGTGCACTACCGCGCACTTGACGTACACTTTTCACCCTGTTTTGTTTGAAAATACATAAAACATGAAAGTTATATCCCTTTGAATTAGCTTTCCAACCATATATTATGGAGCTCAAATGGAGTTCTGAGAGAAAAGTTATGTGTATTTTACTAGACAGTGCGAGATATGCCTACTCGATTCTTCGTTTCATTGAACTATCTTCCGTTGATACCCGAACACGATCCCGGCTTAATTTCTTGGGCTTTTACTCAGACTATATAGCTCGAAATTATTCCTATAAGGTATAAAACACACAATTAGTGCAAAACACTAGTGATTAAAGCTCAAACTCAACTGAAGTGCAGTAAATTGGAATGTAATATCGACTAAAACATGAGATCATAGCCCACCATCACCTAGACCACGCGTTTGTGATGCACTGATTCCCCTAGCCTACGCAATTGCATGCCAAAACTGGCGATCGCATAGAACAAATCACCACAGCCGCTCCAATTAGCCTACGTGATCGTGGACCTTCCCACGCGATCGCGTATAAAGAAAGTAGATCAGTGCACCAGAAAGTCTTTAGCTATAACACCAAGTCCAAAATTGATCCGTTAACCATCCGAAACTAACCCGAGGCCCCCCGGGACCTCAACCAGATATGCCAACAAGTCGTATAACATGATACGAACTTAGTCGAACCTTCAAATCACATCAAACAATGATAAAATCACAAATTGCGCATCAATTCAAGCCTAATAAAGTTTTTAATTTCTAACTTCTACGTTTGATGCCAAAACCTATCAAATCACGTCCGATTGATCCCAAATTTTGCATACAAGTCATAAATGATACGACAGACCAACCTCAATTCTTGGAACTCCAATCCGAGCCCGATAACTTTAAAGTCCACTCTCGATCAAACTTTTAAATTTCCAACTTTTGCCTTTTCAAGCCAAAATCTACTATGGACCTCCGAATCACAATCCGAACGCACTCCTAAGTCCAAAATCACCCAACGGAGCTAAAGTAATCACCAAAACTCCATTCCAGAGTCGTTTGCACATAAGTCAACATCTGATTATCCTTTTCAACTTAGGTTTCCAACTTTGAGACTAAGTGTCTCAATTAATTCCGAAACTCTCCTGACCTGAACCAACTACTCCGGCAAGTCACATAATAACTGTAAAATATAAAATGAGTAGTAAATAGGGGAACAAGGTTATAACTCTCAAAACAACCGGCCGGGTCATTACATTAGTCCAGACATAAATGATTGGTAGATTAAAAGGTAAAACTTAATTTTGTTTGATTTAGGGTCCGACAATTAGTGCTAACGAAAAAAGTGAACTAAATTGTGTTCCATCATTTTTGCTCAGATACACTTATTTTTATTTTGAGTTGAACTCATATTTTAAAACCATGTTTAGAATTTGTTGAGATGCTTGGATTTTTCAGAGATGGATAACCTTAGATGAATTCTATGTTATACTTGGTACTTAATAGTGTCCTATTTTCATGCTTTCTTATTGTATTAGGTAAAAGTTTGATTTGTTAAAGGTGAATATAATTTATGCAGTCGATTTAGTGAATTAATGATGATTGTGAACGATTATAAGTGTTGGAATTGATTGAGAATAATGCTCGCGATAACGAGAAGAACATAATTATTTTAAAGAATTTACTCTTAGTTGTGAGGGATAATAAGGAACCGGAAAAGCTCGTAACAATGCACATTGTAGTGTTCTTCAAATGTCAACCTGATTTGTTGGAGATACATATATTCTTGAGGTTTAGAGATCGGATGTTATCTGAGGCAGAATATTCCTTAGTTTGCGGATTGTGAAGATGTGTTAAGGGTTAGAAAACTAATAGTATGTTATGGATAAGTTACTGCGGATTTTTGGAAAGTTATTTACCTATTTTGGGATGATCGGAATTAATTTGGGGGATCATTGGTAGGCCTAATGAGAATGTGTATTTTACATTGGATCGGATTTTCTTACTCTTGTGTAACATTATTGTGATTAGGTCAGAACATATAAATGCTAGGCAAAACATATAAATGGAGGTGTGACTGATTGAGCCGTATGGCAATTTTTGAGCTCGGCTAAGGGCGATTTTTGAGAGGATTTTTGTTACAATTGAAGAGGTGAGTAAAGATTATTCAATTTTATTGATAGATATCGACTACCCATTGATTATTACACCTAATTTATTTGAATGTAAAGTTAAATTTGGGGATTTTAGGTTATGTTATTGGAGAGTGAGATTTGGTGATTTGAGGGTGGATTTGTGGATGGAATTAGATGAAATTAGTATAGTTGGACTTGTAATTAAACGAATGTTAGGAATTTGTGAATTGTTGGATTTCGAGGTGCGGGTCTGAGGTTGACTTTGTATATTAATTCAAGACTTTAACTTTATCATTTGGAATTATTTCTCATGGTTTTTATTGATAATATTAAGTTGCTTCGGCTAGATTTGAGTCGCTCGGAAACCAATTCGTATGGTAAGGATTTTTTGGAGTTTTGATTTACACATTGAGGTAAGTAACATTTTTAAGTTTGGATTTGAAGGTAATTATCTCTAAGAACTATGTTATTTAAGATGTGTTAGGGTAACACACATGCTAGGTGACCGGCGTATGGGCCCCGGGGTAATTATGATTTGAGTTGAGTTTTAGACTATTACTAGACTTGGTTTGCTATCATACCTTATTATATCTGTGTTTTCCCTACATGTTTGGTTATCTGAGTTGTGATACGATACATATTAGAAATCATATTTAGGCTATGTGATTATTGGGTTGAGACCTAATGAGGCTATTTCTGCTATTCTGTTATCTGATTTTACTATAATTATACACATAGTTATGATTCTTCATTTGCATATCATATCTTAGTCTTTGTTCATCATTCATTGTTACATCTCGTGTAGTTATTTTTCGTATGTGGTACTATTTAGGCTAGTGATATGAGATTTGTGAGTCCTTGAGACATGAAAGGCTGATGACTTAGGTGGGCCTTAGAGTTATGTTAAGAGTGTTATTTGAATCGGCTGCACGTCGTAGCATGCCATATTGGGTTTATTGTTATTTTGATCAGACTACATGCTGCAGCAGACCATATTGGCTTTTGGGCGCTTGGGAAGTCTGACATACCAACAGTGAGCATAGACATAGTGATATATACACGTGCTTTGGTGAGGAGCATTGATGCCAAGCACTCGTACAGTGTTGAGTGATTGTGTGTGTGATTTAGTGGGCTTGTGAGTCAGGCACCTTGAGTATGCTAAGACTGAGAGTACTTGAGAATATTATATGATAATTAATTACTTGACATGCATATTGACATGTAGGCATAAAGATGTACTTTCCTCATGCTACCCGATGAATAAAATGTTCTTATCCGTGTTGGGCTGTAATTGTTATACTTGAAAGCATGTCTAGATTCATGTAACATGAACAAGTTGAATATGATAATTCCTTTAAGTTATTTATTGTATCATCACTTTATTCTGAACTATTATTTGTTATTGATATTGGTCTCTAACTGCTTCTTCTGAGCTCGTCACTGCTTTTAGCCAAGGTTAGTTTTGTTACTTATTTATTACACGAGGTCGGTTGTACTTATACTACACTGTATACTTTGTGTGCAGACCTAGGTACTTCTGAACGTGGTGATTTCTAGAGCTGTGTTTATATTAGTATTTGGGAGACTTCGAGGTAGTTGTTATGCCTTATGCAGACCTTAACTCTCTTTCCTTTTTTTCCTTTAAAACCGTTATATTGACCAGACAATTGTATTGATGATTTGATTTGTATTTTGATATTCAGTAGTGTTCATGTACTCGTTGACACCGGATCATTGGAATGATTGTAGCGGTATTCTAGTTGTTTTCATCAGATATTTCATAATAATTTTTCGTTGTTGAGTTATTAAACCATGTGTATTTAAATTCGTAGTATTAAGTGATTGTTGGCTTACCTAACAAGTAGTGTGAGGCGTCGTCGCAACTCCAGTGGGAGTTGGATCGTGACAATAATATTTTTGCCTTTAAAGAATCTATATCGTATTTATAGAATCATAAATTATTTATTAGCTCAATACATAATTTAAAAATTTAAAGTTCCAAAAAACCCTTCGTAAATTTACTCGGCCAACCTGTCATGTCCTAAAAGATTTAAATCAATGAAAGAAAGTACAACTTAAATATAGGATATTTCATGATTTGTTTTTATTCTCTAACAAACAAAGTATGTCATAAGAAAGGCAATTGTGGTTGCAAAGAAACGCCATTCAGAGCTGTCGCACCTCCTCTTTCCGCCCCCGAGAGGGTGCAAGGGGGTTTTTCCAATTAAAGGACAATCGAAACGGGATTTGTTTATTTATTTCAGAGTCGCCACTTGGGAGATTTAGGGTGTCCCAAGTCACCAATTTAATCCCGAATCGAAGAAAATATTCGACTTTCCAAATGAAGTCCGCGAACCAGAAATTCTAAGTAAGGAATTTTGTTGACCCGAGGGAAGGTGTTAGGCACCCCCGAATCCCGTGGTTCTAGCACGGTCGCTTAAACTGTTGTAATGGCTAAAATATCTGATTTTAATACATGTTCAAAAACTATAGTGCAATTTTAACTTTTAACCGCTTTTATTGTTATTATTATATTTTTAAAGAATGTGAACATCGTTTAAAAACATGTCTTTGGATTGCGTTACATAAAATGCATCCACGATCCGGAACATATTTTTATTCAATGTTTTGGGATTTGGATTTGGGTCGCATAAATGCGTACCCGTGTTTAAGAATGTATTATTATTATATCGCGCCTAAAGCGATTAGCGCTTTATTACTTTGGGGAAGGCCGTGAAATTTGCTAAACGGCCCATCCCGAAGTTTAAGTAATCAATTAAATTTTTATCGAGGGCCCCGCAATTTGTGTGTTTTATTTGGCGAGGCTCGTCTCATTTATTTTAAATGGACAAATCTTAAAGCGACTACATTTTGCTATTTAAAATTAGTTTCTAAAATGAATAAAGAAACTCCTAATTAATGACGTTTATTTATTTATTTATTATTATTATTATTAAGAAAACATGACATGCTAATTGCTTGATTAATACAAATATTGATGAAAAAGGAATTTTATTCTTAATTTCGAAATTATAAATAAAATATAAGTTCAACAACTAATATCCAAAAGAATCAAATATAGCTAGATTAAAACTCAGCATTGTTATAAAAAAAATTATTGAGATTAATTATTCACAACCATTTGAAACTTGATTTAACCATAATTACTAAAGCTTATTAGAAAGTTTATTAAACTTAAACGTTCTTCTAGTCTTGCTTGAACTCAAGTCATGCCTTAATGCCTAATTTACGAAGTTTTAATTTAAATTCATGTCTTAGCTAAATTTAGCTAGTTATTCATGATTAACCTACTGTTGATAATCTTGAAACCATCATAACTAGTGAATTAACCTGTTTTGCCGAACTGATTCATTAAAGACTAACTTATGTTATTTTTTCTTATTCCAATTATTATTTAGTAATAAATGAAATAGCTTAAATACAATCAACAAAAGGAATAAAGAAAAACGAAATTAAAACTTCAAAATTTCATTCTTCATATGTATTCATGCTTCATATTTCGGATTACAATAACCAGCGTGTCAGTTGTGTACCTGATATTGGAAGCAAAAGAAAATGAAGATGAGAATCAGCAACAGTAATAACAATACAGCAACAACAAACTGCCCAACAACAGTAACAACCCAGTAACAGACCGGTGGAGTAGTAATCCCAAAAACAAAAGCTTCAAGCTTTGATGAAACAACAATTAATTCTGATTTCAAACAATGAAAGAAAGCAGAATATTTTTTTTAGTTTTTATTTTGAAAGTTTAAATATTTTTCGGAATTTTCTCCCTCTTAAATGTTCAGCCTTTTTTCTCTCTCTTATTTTTTCTTTCAGATTCGTTTCTCTTATCTGTGTTTTTTTTTTCTCTCGTATCTGTCTCTGTGTGTTTTTCTTATCTGTCTTCCCCTAAAATCTGATTTCAAGACTTCATATATATATAACACATCCCATAAACCTTTCAATTAATTAAAATCCATACTTTTTCTCTACCCAACCCATTATCTTCTCACTCATCCTCATTACATTAAATAAACATATCACACCACCCCATTATATTTTGTCCCCCATGCCTATATTAAACAAGTACAAGATTCCTCCCCATTATATTTTGTCTTGTCCCCCCTTTATATTAAACAACTATATCACAACCCAGCCCATTTCATTTTGTCCCCCATGCTTCAAATAAACAATTACAAAATGTACAATTCCTAAACTACCCCTCCGACCTTACTGAAAATTACCAAACTACCTCTGAACGTACTACAAATTACCAAACTACCCATCAGCTATAACACATCAATTAATCAAACTTTAACCAAAATATAGGCAATATGATTAATTTCTAACAATGTTCAAACAACAAATTTCATGAACATGATTTCTTCAACATTTCAATAACAAATCACATGAACATGATTTCAACAACATTTTAACAACAAATCACACGAACACAAATTGAAAAACAAAGAACAACTAAAATTTGATTGAACAAATTTTTAGCAACAAACAATCCTATTTTCGGATTCAACAACTACAACAAACAAGTATATTTAGATTTCTAACTTCAATCATATTGAACTTAAAATCAACTACTCTAACAACATTACAACAACAATTCCTATATTAAACTTTATGAGACAAATTCAAGAAATAATCACAAATGGTAAACAAGAAATCAAGCTATACAAATTTCGGATTCAAGAACAATCAAACAAAGTATGAACATGAATTAAATCTATTTTAAACAACAAACATGATGGATTTAAACGGCGGAGAAGAAGACGAAGCAGCGGCGGAGGAGGTGGTCGTGAGGTGAAGGCTGGTGGTCGACGTTGGGCAGCCATGGTTAGAGCTTAGTGAAGCTTGGAGAAGAAGAAGATGATATGAGGGGGGTGGCGGATTGTTTAGAAATTTTTTAGGGTTTTTGTCTTCTTTTTGTTTTGTTTTGTTTTGTAAAATGTAAGACAAAGGGGTTTGGGTCTTTTGGGTTATGGACTGGGTCGACCCAGTTCGAAATGGACTGGGTCGTAGGGAAGATTGGGCCATTTTTTGGGCCTGTGGCTTGAAATTGAAGAAGAGGCCCAATTCCGACTTTCTTTATATTTTCGCTCTCTTTTCTTCTTTTATTTCTCTAAAATTAAATTATAAAAATACTTAAACTATTATTAAGAATTAAATTAAGTTATGAAAGCGTAAATTAACTCCCAATAACAATTAACGCACAATTAAGTAATAATTAAGCATAAAATTGTATATTTGGACATTAAATGCTAAAAATGCAAACGATGCCTATTTTTGTAATTTTTAATTTTTGTAAAACAAATTTAATTACTAACAATTGAATTAAATCCTACATGCAAAATGCGACATATTTTTGTATTTTTTATTAATTTAGCAAATAAACACGCACAGACAAATACAAATAATTATTCAAAATATCACAAAATTGCACACCAAAGAAAAATCATTTTATTTTTGATTTTTTTGGGAGTAATTCTCATATAGGGCAAAAATCACGTGCTTACAGCTGCCCCTCTTTGCCCGAAGACACGAAGGGTTTTCGTGCAAAGATAAAGCGAGCGATTTTTGCCCATCCGAGTACTCCGTGTGAAGCATTTTTTGAAAAAGATTTGACCGAACCTTTGCTTCAAAGGTTTCCTACATATCCTGGGCTAAATAGGAATCAGGTCAATGTAGTTCGGGAAATTTTGGTAGCTGGGACTACCGTGGGACTGCATTGTTACTGTTGTTGCATGCTATTACCACTGCTTACCGATCTCCTTGTTACACCATGCTTAAAAGAAAACAAGAATCTAGGCTAGAGTACAATTTGTTTTTCGTTGCCTTGCTTCCTTGTCTGCTTGCATTTCTTCCGGTGCTTTTCTTCTTTTGACACATGTACTTGAGTTTGTACTGTGACCTCTTGTTGAAACCTTCTGTTTCCCGGTGCCGGAGAATTTTATTGTTTCCTGCTGGGGATTCCTATTGTAACCCTCTGTTTTATTGTCCTCTGACTTGATCTTGAAATGTATGCCTCTGTTATCTGGGCGGGCTCCCAACTTCAATACTTGAAAATTAAAGACTTGAAATGTATGCCTCTGTTATCTGGGCGGGCTCCCAACTTTAATGCTTGAAATGTAAAGACTGAAATGTATGCCTCTGTTATCTGGGCGGGCTCCCAATTTCAACACTTGAAAATTAAAGACTGAATGTATGCCTCTGTTCTATGGGCGGGCTCCCAAATTCAACAACTGAAATGTAAAGACTGAAATGTATGCCTCTGTTATCTGGGCGGGCTCCCAACATCAACAACAACTTTTAAAAATAAGTGTCATTCCTCTCTTTAGGCGGGCTCCTGACTTCAAATACACAACTTTTAAAATAAACGCCTTTCCTCTCTTTAGGCGAGCTCCTGACTTCAACAACAACTTTGAAAATAAATCGTCATTCCTCTCTTCAGGCGGGCTCCTGACTTCAACCAATACATCACCATTCCTTTCTTTAGGTTGGCAAGATTTCAACAACTTTTAAAAATGCCTTTCCTCTCTTCAGGCGGGCTCCTGACTTCAACAACAACTTTGAAAATAATCGTCATTCCTCTCTTCAGGCGGGCTCCTGACTTCAACCAATACATCGCCATTCCTTTCTTTAGGTTGGCAAGATTTCAACAACTTTTAAAAACGCCTTTCCTCTCTTCAGGCGGGCTCCTGACTTCAACAACAACTTTGAAAATAATCGCCATTCCTCTCTTCAGGCGGGCTCCTGACTTCAACCAATACATCGCCATTCCTTTCTTTAGGTTGGCAAGATTTCAACAACTTTTAAAAACGCCTTTCCTCTCTTCAGGCGGGCTCCTGACTTCAACAACAACTTTGAAAATAATCGCCATTCCTCTCTTCAGGCGGGCTCCTGACTTCAACCAATACATCGCCATTCCTTTCTTTAGGTTGGCAAGATTTCAACAACTTTTAAAAACGCCTTTCCTCTCTTCAGGCGGGCTCCTGACTTCAACAACAACTTTGAAAATAATCGCCATTCCTCTCTTCAGGCGGGCTCCTGACTTCAACCAATACATCGCCATTCCTTTCTTTAGGTTGGCAAGATTTCCTCTCTTCAGGCGGGCTCCTGACTTCAACAACAACTTTGAAAATAGTCGCCATTCCTCTCTTCAGGCGGGCTCCTGACTTCAACCCATACATCGCCATTCCTTTCTTTAGGTTGGCAAGATTTCAACAACTTTTTAAAACGCCTTTCCTCTCTTCAGGCGGGCTCCTGTCTTCAACAACATCTTTGAAATTAATCGCCATTCCTCTCTTCAGGCGGGCTCCTGACTTCAACCAATAAATCGCCATTCTATTCTTCAGGGGGCTCCTGACTTCAACATTTTTTTTCAATTCAAACTTCTTCTTCTTTTTTTTAAATTATCCTAGGAGAAAATTCATCAGACTAGGATTTGATATCTTATCTTAGGAGAAAGATTCATCGGACTAAGATTTGATATCTTATCTTGGGAGAAAAATTTCATCAGACCAAGATTGTGACTCTAGGAGATAAATCGTCAGACTAGGTCCGTTTGTTGTGATCTTAGGAGAAAGATTCATCGGACTAAGATTTGATATCTTATATTGGGAGAAAAATTTCATCAGACCAAGATTTTGACTCTATGAGATAAATCGTCAGACTAGGTCCATTTGTTGTGATCTTAGGAGAAAGATTCATCCGACTAAGATTTTATTATATTATCTTTTCAACAACTTCTTCTTTTTTTCAAATTATCCTAGGAGAAAATTCATCAGACTAGGATTTGATATCTTATCTTAGGAGAAAGATTCATCCGACTAAGATTTTATCTTGGGAGAACAATTTCATCAGACCAAGATTTTGACTCTAGGAGATAAATCGTCAGACTAGGTCCATTTGTTGTGATCTTAGGAGAAAGATTCATCCGACTAAGATTTTATCTTGGGAGAACAATTTCATCAGACCAAGATTTTGACTCTAGGAGATAAATCGTCAGACTAGGTCCATTTGTTGTGATCTTAGGAGAAAGATTCATCCGACTAAGATTTTATCTTGGGAGAACAATTTCATCAGACCAAGATTTTGACTCTAGGAGATAAATCATCAGACTAGGTCCATTTTGTTGTGATCTTAGGAGAAAGATTCATCCGACTGAGATTTTATCTTGGGAGAACAATTTCATCAGACCAAGATTTTGACTCTAGGAGATAAATCGTCAGACTAGGTTCATTTTGTTGTGATCTTAGGAGAAAGATTCACCCGACTAAGATTTTATTATATTATCTTGGGAGAAAAATTTCATCAGACCAAGATTTTGATATTATTATTATATTGGGAGAAGAATTTCATCGGACCAAGATTGTATCGGGAGGGAAGTTCATCAGATTAGGACTTTTTATCCTAAGAGGAAAATGTAAAGATCAATGATTTGAGAAACTTACCTTCGTAATTTCTTCTTTTCTTTTCTCCTTCCTTCGCGCTGCTTTGTTCTTGCTTGATGGGGATAATACCACTGTGGGAGTCTCCTTTCTTCCCCTCCTTCAAATTCAATTTTTTTTTTTCAGTTTTTCAGAATTTATTTTCTCTCAACACTGCTGGGGATAAAAGTGTTATCTTCTTGGGATAACGTTGTTGAGGATAACGCTGCTGGGGAATTTTATCCCTTCAAATCGATGCTTCATTCTTCTGGAAGCTCCTAGGGATGATAATGGCTTTTGTTTTTCTGAGCACAAATGTCATCCCTTTGTTCTGTCTGCTGGGGATCAATTTCCTCCATTGGAAACTTATTATGTTGGGGGCAACCCTAGTTCAAAGACCACTTCCTTGGTGCAATCTTTATTCTTCCCCAAATGGGTACCTGATTTTCCAGAAAATTTTCTAACTAAAAAGAAAATTTTCTGTCCCAGTTTGACAATCTTTCTTGTGGCATGCATTTCCGACATCAATGCCATTTCCTTTACCTGTTTTAAATCAAACAAAATTTGTTAGCTTAAAGAGTGGTAGTTGGTTGTGATACTCCACTGGGATGGCTTTTCCCTTTCTCCTTCCTTGCTCTGCATTCCACAAGGGATGATATTATTTGCTGGGGATAATCCTTTTCTGCTGGGGATATCCCTCTTCTTTCGTGGCATGGCTCGGAGACTTGCATTTTCCCGACCTTTTAGTCTCATATGAATTTCCCAAATCATGCTCATTACTCTCCTTGTTTTGTCCACGGGCTTTGGCCTTGAGATTTTAATAACCTTTGATTTTGGCAAGGATATCCCTCTTGACACTCGTTGATCTTTTTTGTCAATTCCCTTTTGCTGGGGATATCTTTCTTGACACTGGCCTCGCGCTTGTTCCTTGCTGACTATACCACTTGGATGTACTAGTCAGATCTCCTCTTGCATGATTGGAGAGTTGATGGCCTATTTTGAAGTCATTTCCCACTGGTACTGACCAAACAGACTCTACTGGGGAATTTTCTATGAAAGGAGAAAGATAAAAAGGAACAGAATAAAAGACAAAGGAAAAAGATGACTCTTTAACAAAAGAAACTATAAATAAAAAACCTATCACACGCAGACCGACTCTAATGGTCATGACATGCATATGTGGCCTATCCTCTGCTGTCAATCATCTTTCAAGATCTTCAATTGGCAATTCCCCATCTGATTCTTAATCTTATTCGACTTGTAGTGCCCAAAGGATTTTCACTATCAAGCCTCTCTCATTTTGGGTTTTTCTCTCAGCTTTCATCGCCTTATGGTGTCCGAAGATTTTCACCGATAAGACTCTCTCATTTATATCTCTTTCCAGCTGGGGATTTGGAGTGTTGCCGGTATGACTCTCTCTGTTGGAGATTAGAGTCCTTTCTGTTGTGGAACAGAGTGTTTTGTTTGCCGGTAAGACTCTCATTTGTCTGACTTGGCATCTTTTGCAGACTGGTCAGAAGGTCTTTCTTTGGACCGTAATGTGGGTTTTTTGGATAGGCTTAGAAATAAAGGGTATTAAAGGCTAAAAAAAACAAAATAAATTTGGGGTTCAAAATTGCAACCTTCGAAATCATATTTGTTTACAACAAGCGCAACCCTTGCCCCAGTTTCTTGCTTGGGGATTATTTATTATTATTATGTTTTTTTTTTTCAAATTATTACACCATGTACACTGTGACCATTGTGGCCATTATGCACCCTATGACCGAGCCGTGAAGCGCCTACGTATCCTCTTTGAGGAATCAGATCAAACGTAGTTCCCAATTCCTCTTTGTCATTTGACTTTCTTTTGTTCTTTTTTTCTTTTCTTTTTTTTCGTTTTTTTTTAATTTTTTCTTTACCTTCCAGGCTCGTATTTCCTAGTCGTTGCTATTGATTCCGAACGAGGGGTATGAAAGAAAATAAATAAGGCTCAAAAGGGGTAACGAAGGATAAAGTGTTTAGATAGCAGAACAAAATGCCTTCGTCATTCCAGTCTTCAAAACATGCCAAGTGCAAACAACACGATTGAACATAGATTTATAGTCTCTTCCGATGGTGCTGGACTTGACAATTATGTTAAACACTTGCTTTTTCATTTGTCATTTCTAAAGCACTGCTGGGCGACACTCTCACTCTCATTCTCATGAACGACCCTCATGCCAATTTGGCGAACCCTGCATTTAACGGTTTTCTTTATGTTTAACTTGCCCCAGTTCCACATGACTCGGGCTTCAAATAATCTCAAACCGTTCTTATTTCCTTTAAATGCTTTAATCACCTTCCGAGGGTTTTATGATTAACTTTTAAGATTAGGCCCAAACTGTGCGCGCATGTCATGTCACTAGAATCGGCGTTGAATAGAAGCAAAACAAAAGGGTAAAGAAAACTAAACAAAGAAGATGAAAAAGACTGGAATTTGCTTTTAGACAAAAGGTAGAACCGTTTAAACGACAAAATAAACAGTTACAACCCTAAAACTAAACCAGATAACACCACATTAGGTACTAGACAAATAAAAGGATAAGGGGGTTTGACCACAAGACAATATCCGAATTACAACCCTGAAATAATCCGGACGAATGAAATGACAACAAAATAAACCACCAAAACTCCTCTCTGGCTGACCAGGAGATGGAGCGCCTTTCCAATTGCCCAATACGGTGTTTTAGCCATTAAGTTCTGCATCATCATTGCCAAGACCGTTACCAACTTCAATATCATTATCATCAGTTAGCGGCTTCCCGGGATGACTCTAAAATCCCATGTTACCAGGCATCCTCCCCATAAAGTGTGCATCATGATGTGCAGGTAAAGGATTCTGCGTGATATTCTGGGTGTCATTACCTTGGATCACAATCAGATTTTCCTGGATCATCCTTTCTATTTCTCTTTTCAAATCCCGACAACTTTCAACATTGTGCCCCTGGGCATTGGAATGGTATTCACACCTTTTAGAAGGGTCAAAGCTTCTTGCACGTGAGTCCAGATGATTTGGAGGAATAGATGCAATCATGTCGTGATGCTTTAACCTCTCGAATAAGCTTTCATAGGACTCTCCTATTGGTGTAAAATTATCTTTCAACCTTCGTTCCCCTTTATACCTCTGGCTTGGATGTGGGTTATAGGGCACCTGAAAGTTATGTGGAGGCTTCTGGAGATTTTGTGACGCTCGTGCTCGCCTTCTGGGGTGTTTTGGTGGCCGGGCAACATACTGAGGTGGAACAATAGAGTGTTGTGGGTTCTGAGGGGGATAATATTGCTCAGGGGATTTATGGATAAGAGGCTGCTCATACCTTCGAGATGTTCTCATAGGACCTCTTCTTGACCCTGATGTCATCATGATTTCTTCAATCTTCTCATTTGTGTCGCAAAAATTATCAGACTCAACCCGGACAGCGTGAGTTGCAGCTTTAAAAACTGCTTGACTTATAATTTTTCCTGTCTTAAGACCATTCTCTATTATGTCTCCCATTTTTATTGCTTCCGAGAAGGATTTGCCAACTGCGAACATCATGTTCTGAAAGTAATCTGGCTCTTGCGCTTGAAGGAAGACATTTATTAGCTCGTGGTCATCCATGGGTGGCTTAACTCGAGCCGCTTGCTCTCTCCATTTAATGGCATATTCCCTGAAACATTCACTTGGTTTCTTCTTCAGGTTTGAAAGGGAAATGCGGTCTGGGGCAATGTCGATGCTGTATTGGAACTGTTTGACAAATGCTTGTGCCATGTCGTCCCAGACATACCAGCGAGACGTGTCTTGATCCATAAACCATTCGGAAGCTACTCCCGTAAGGCTTTCCACAAAATAAGCCATCAACAATTCTTCATTTCTTCCCGCACCTCTCAGTTGATTGCAATACCTTTTCAGGTGGGCAATGGGATCTCCATGTCCATCGTACTTTTCAAATTTGGGAGTCTTGAAACCAGCGGCAAGTGGACATCGGGGAACATACATAGATCTTTGAAGGCAACACTCTTTTGACCAGACAACCCTTGCCTGTTCTTCAACCATTGTTCTAAGTTTTTCACTCTTTGGGTCATTTCTTCTTGTACCATCTTTCGGGCAGGCTCTTCAATCTTTGAAGGAAGATCAAACGAGTACGGGTGGTACTTAGGAGAGTGGTACTGCTCTTGTTGTGTCGCAAATTGTGACTCATGACGAGGTTGTCCTTGCCCACTGGCCCATGATTGACACCCTCCGGTCATTTGCTGTTTCAGTATTCTATTTTTCCCAGCACAGTAGACTCTTGTTGAACCCTCTGAACAAACCGACAAACTCAACTTTCTTCACAATTCAAAACAAAACATGTTAGAATGGACTCAGTCGGTTCTTATTACTAGCAACATCTTTTTACTTTTTTTTTTTTTTCAATTTGTTTTTCAATTTTTTTGTTGTGGTCGAATCTTATGGAGATTGCCTACGTATCATGACCCCGCATGAATCAGACCTTGCGTAGTTCGGACCAATAAAAGATAAGCAATACTAATCATTTTTTTTTCAATTTTCATATTGGGTTTCAAAGGTTTAAAAATGACCTACAAACTTGAAAATCAAACGACCCACATATTATAATCAAAAGTTTTACAAACTCCAAAACAAACGGCCAGCTTCTTTTCTCCGTTTGACAAATGCAACCAAACGATTATTTTTTCAAATGTGACGCCTTCCAAATTTTGAGGCCGGAGAGGATTATTTTATGACACTTTACACACTTGTCCGTTCTTTTACGAAAATAGCCTTTCGACAACTGAAAGATACTCTGAGGCTATTTCGGCAAGAACGGTTTAAGACGCGGCCGAAGCTGGCTCGGCTTATTTTGACCAAAAATCTAAACGGTATTCACCTGACCGTTGGCTCTTTGTTTTTTTTTCAAATTACAATAAAAACTAGGTGTTGCAACACGGCCCTTCAGCACCTCGGGGACGAAGATTTTTTAAGGCTGTGTGGGTCAACTGGACCAAATTTTAAAAAATGACCCAAAGGTGGTTGTTTATGCAAAGTCAGCCTTCCGGCGTCCCTTTCGGGAACATTCGGCTATGTCTTGATAAAACAGTGTCACCCGACTTCTTTATGACAAAATTAAAATTTGACATATATTTTTGGCTATATATTTTTTTTAGCAAAAAGTGGAGGCTGGACACTGCCCGACTTATTTACGACAAAATTAAAATTTTGACACGTTTTTTTTATTTATTTATTGGTTTTTGGCTTATTTTAGCAAAAGGGGGGGTTGGACCCGATGAAGGTTGCCTACGTATCTCACATCCGGTGAGAATCAAACCCGCGTAGTTCGGGCAAATTAACCGAACTATTTTAAAACAGGATTTTTTTTTCTTTAGCAACAAATAACAAAACCACTTTCAAAGCACGACTCTTTTCATTTTCATTTTGAATTTTTCAGAAACAAATAAATAAAACTATTTTAAAAGTAAGACTCTTTTTCATTGTCATTTTCAGGGGAAGACAAACTATTTTCCTTTTTATATTTTTTTATATATATTTTTTAAATAAGACAGATTTTCCTTCTATTTTCCTTTGCTTTTTAGTAAAACAAACTAATAAAACATTTTTTTTCATTTTTTCGAAATTTCGGCAGAGTTTTGACAATATTTAGGCATTGGGTTTTTTTTTCAAAAATAAACAATCAATTACCTAACCGCTATTTCTTTTTTCTTTTTTTTTTCAATTTCAAAATATTATTCCTGATATTCAAAAGTTAGTCAACACACAAGTCCGAATCAAATAAATGCGCAAATAGTAGCAAGTAAGATGCATCAGGATGGTCATTTTTATTTTTGGTACACCTATCCTAGACAGACCCAACCCCTGTGTTGAGCCTCCAAAGTCAAATGCACGTGATGCAAACAAACATTCCTACTAGGGATCCGGCATGTAGCTGAGTTATTCTATGTGAAAAACCTGAGGCATATTGTTCTAGCCCTGGCTTACCCAAGTGGACAGCTTGAGCCGAAATGGGGGCAACGTACCGGGAGCACGAAAGTCTGCCTGGCCTAGTTACTTGTCCCAACTTCGTCTTATTTGGTATGACTTCTAACAGAAAGGTGGGCCACGCGCACGTGTACACCATAAATTTAGAAGACTCAGAAAGAAGAAGGGTTTCGTAGCAGTTTTATATACACAATTCAGATAATAGTAAAGCGGTAAAAGCATCATTTAGCACATTAAGCGTATATCATGTAAAAATCAGATAATAAATAAAGCCAACTATAACAGTTATTTTAAGCTCGAATTCTTGAAACCTGAACCAGTGGTTCTGGGTCTAATCCCCAGCAGAGTCGCCAGAGCTGTCGCACCTCCTCTTTCCGCCCCCGAGAGGGTGCAAGGGGGTTTTTCCAATTAAAGGACAATCGAAACGGGATTTGTTTATTTATTTCAGAGTCGCCACTTGGGAGATTTAGGGTGTCCCAAGTTACCAATTTAATCCCGAATCGAAGAAAATATTCGATTTTCCAAATGAAGTCCGCGAACAAGAAATTCTAAGTAAGGAATTCTGTTGACCCGAGGGAAGGTGTTAGGCACCCCCGAATCCCGTGGTTCTAGCACGGTCGCTTAAACTGTTGTAATGGCTAAAGCCGACACTTGCCGTTTCAGTATTTAACAGTTAAATAGTAAGAAATAGTCTAAAGCATGATAAAATAAACCAAAGTTTAAGCAGTTAATAGCATGATTTGCTGAATACAACCCAACATAGCCCGATACCGGGGTGTCACTAGTCATGAGCATCTAAACAATCCGGAATACTCAGAGAAAACTACAGAGTTTAATACAGAAACTAAGAACATGAAGAAATAAAGATAGGGAAGAGCTCCAAGCTGCAAATGTCGACAAAGATAGGGAAGACTCCTCGGATCCGCCTGAGCTGGAAATGATTAGCACTCGGGAGCGGGACTAGATGCGCCTGAATCTGCACACGGGGTGTAAGGAGTAAAGTGAGTACTCCAACTCAGTAAGTAATAATCATAGATAAAGACTAAAAGCAGGAAATAACGTAAGGCACAAAGTATGATATAATGAAGTAGTAAAACCATTAAAAACAGTGAATCGGTAAAGATACGAATAATCCTTTAAGTTCAGTTCAAACTTCGGAAAATACCCTTTCAACAATTAAACAGATAATGACAGGAAATTAAGAAAGATAAACACATAAAGTTCGCCCCTAGGGCACAATATTAATAAATCCTCCCCTCGGGCACAGTATCAATAAATCCGCCCCTCGGGCAATATCTCGCAACAATACCACCCCCTCGGGCTATAGCTCACATCACAATGGGTACCCACGCTCAATAGGGGTGTGCAGACTCTTGGAGGGCCCCCTTATGGCCCAAACACAACATCAAGCCATCTCGTGGCGTTATCACTAAGCTCTCGGCCTCATATCAATCAAGCCACCTCGTGGCATACATATCTCAGTCCCTCGGTCTCATAATGACTATCAAATGTTTCCTCATAACATAGCCCCCCGGCCTTACTCAGACAAAATCCTCACGAGCCACTAGGGCAATAGTAAAACAGGATTCTCAGCCCAAAATATCATTTGAAAGATCATTTAAGTGTTAAAACAGAGTAGACATGGCTGAGTACGAAAATAGTGAAATATAACATGACTAAGTTCAAGTATAAAGTCAAAACAGTAAGGAAATATCAATAAAAGTCCCCTAAGGGTTCAAATAGTTGGCACGAAGCCCAAATATGGCATTCAGCCCAATAATGATGATAGCAAATAGATTTCAGTCAAATACGCGGTAAAATGGCCATTCAGGATTGACTAAGTCACAATCCCCATCAGTGCATGACCCCACGCTCATCATCTAGCGTGTGCGTCACTTTAATATAGCACAACAATGTGCAATCCGGGGTTTCATACCCTCAGAACATTAATTACAATCATTACTCACCTAAATCTGGTCAAATCTCTATCTTGTGACGCCTTTGCCCCTCGAATCAGCCTCCACTCGTGTCGAATCTATCCAAAATCAGAACGAAGATGTCAAAATATGCTAAGGGAACGAAGCCCAAGTGAAAATAATCAATTTATAACATAAATCCCGAAATTACCAAAACCCGACCCCCGGGCTCACATCTTAGAATTCGATAATTTTTACATCAATAGATTCCTTATCTCCTCACGAGTTCATACATATCAAAAGTTTTGAAATCTGACCTAAATGGTCCTTCAAATCCTCAATCAAAGGTCTAAGTTTCCAACCCCTAGATCTTCAATTTTTGGCTTAATTTCCATGATTATTTAGGTGGAATTCACATTAGAATCGAGTTTTAAGTCCAATAATCTTACCTCCAAGTGATTCCCCTTGAATCCCTCTTCAATCCCCTTCAAAAAGCTCCAAAAACGACCAACAATGGAAGAAATAAACCCCAAATTCGCGGACAAGATGACTATTTAAACCTTTTGCCCAGGCCTGAAATCCTTCTTCGCGAACGCAGTCAAAGCCTCGCGTTCACGAAGCACAAAAATTCCATTGACCAAAACTCTTCTTCGCGAACGCGATTTCACCATCGCGAACGCAATGCCTCAGCTTCACAACCTTCGCGAATGCGGCTAGGCCTCTCGCGAACACGATGCTTACCATTCTGGCCCTTCGCGAATGCGAAGGCCAAACATGATGCCTCCCTTCCTGAACCTTCGCGAACGCGAAGAACAAAATACCTGCAACAGCTGAAGCCAAAATCTGCAACTTTTCTTTAACTTAAAATGATCCGTTCAACCCTCTGAAACTCACCCGAGGCCCTCAGGACCTCAACCAAAGGCACCAACATATCCCAAAACCATATTCAAACTTGTACCAATCTTCAAAACACCACAAACAACATCAAATCAACTAAAGCACATCGGATTCAAGCCTAAGTTTCCAAAATCTTCCGAATTCCGCTTTTGATCAAAAACCCAACCAAGCCACGTTTGAATGACCTGAAATTTTGCGCACACACCCCAAATGACACAACGAAACTACTGCAACTCTTGGAATTCCATTCCGATCCCTATATCAAAATCTTACCTACCAACTGGAAATCGCCAAAAATCTACTTTCGCCAATTCAAGCCTAAATCTACTCTGGACCTCCAAAACTCATTCCAATCACGCTCCTAAGTCCCAAATCACCTCCCCGAAGCTAACCGAACCATCGAAACTCACATTCAAGCCCTTTAACACATAAGTCAACATTCGGTTGACTTTTCCAACTTAAGCTTCTTCAAAAGAGACTAAGTGTCTCAAACCTTACCAAATCCTTTCCGAACCCTAACCAATCAACCCGATCACATATAGAACCATTATACAAAGAAATAAGAAGCAGAAATGGGGGAAACAGAGTAGTAACTCATGAGACGACTGGACGGGTCGTCACATCCTCCCCAACTTAAACAAATGTTCGTCCTTGAACGAGTCAAGAAACATACCTGAAGCCTCAAACAGTTGAGGATATCTGCTCCGCATCTCCCGCTCGGTCTCCCAGGTAGCCTCCTCCACGGGCCGACCTCTCCACTACACTTTCACTGAAGCTATATCCTTTGACCTCAACTTTCAAACCTGACACTCCAAAATAGCTGCTGGCTCCACATAAGTCAAATCACCATCCAACTGAACCGTGCTAAAATCCAGAACATGAGACGGATCCCTAATATACTTCCGGAGCATAGAAACATGAAATATCGGATGCACACTCAACAAACTGGGTGGCAAAGTAAGCTCATAAGCCACCTCCCCAATCCTCCGAAGCACCTCAAAAGGCCCAATGAACCGAGGACTCAATTTCCCTTTCTTCCCAAATTCATAACACCCTTCATGGGCAAAACCTTCAACAGAACCTTCTTACTAACCATGTAGGACACATCCCGAACCTTTTTGTCAGCATAACTCTTTTGCCTTGACTCGTTGTACGAAGCCTCTCCTGAATCACCTTCACCTTTTTCTAAGGCATCCTGCACCAAGTCTGTCCCCAATAGCCTAGCCTCACTGGGCTCCAACCAACAAACTGAAGATCTACACCGCCTCCCATACAAAGCCTTATATGGAGCCATCTTAATACTCGAATGGTAGCTATTTTTATAAGCAAACTCTGCAAGCGGTAGAGACGGATCTCATGACCCTCCGAAATCAATGACACAAGCACGCAACATGTCCTCCAATATCTGAATAGCACGCTCGGACTGCCCGTCCATCTGAGGGTGAAAAGTTTTGCCCAACTCAACCTGAGTACCCAACTCTCGCTGCACAGACCTCCAAAACTGTGAAGTAAATTGAGTGCCCCTATCTAAAATGATAGAAACTGGGACGCCATGCAAACGAACAATCTCCCGGATATAGATCTCTGCCAACCGCTCTAAAGAATAGGTAGTACACACAGGAATGAAATGTGTGGATTTGGTCAGCCGATCCACAATCACCCAAATAGCATCGAACTTCTTCAAAGTCCGTTGAAGTCCAACTAGAAAGTCCATAGTTATCCTCTCCCACTTGCACTTTGGACTATCCATCCGCTGAAGCAAGCCACCTGGTCTCTAATGCTCATATTTCACATGCTGACAATTGAGACATCGAGCTACAAATTCCACATCCTTCTTCATTCTTCTCCACCAATAGTGCTACCTCAAATCCTGATACATCTTCGCGGCACCCGGATGAATGGAATACCACGAGATATGGGCCTCCTACAGAATCAACTCCCAAAGCCTATCCACATTGGACACACATATCCGGACCTGAATCCTCAACACCCCATCATCACCAATGGTCACATTTCTGGCATCATCATGCTGAACTCTGTCCTTAAGGATAAGCAAATGCGGATCATCATAATGGCGCTCTCTAATACGATCATATAAGGAAGACTGAGAAGCCACACAAGCCAATACCCGACTAGGCTTCGAAATATCCAACCTCATGAACCGATTGGCCAAGGCTTGAACATCAACTGCAAGAGGTCTCTCCCTAACTGGAATATATGCCAAACTCCCCATACTCACCGCTTTTTGGCTCAAAGTATCGACTACCACATTAGCCTTTCCCGGATGGTACAATATAGTGATATCATAATCCTTTAGCAACTCCAACCATCTCCGCTGCCTCAAATTAAGATCATTCTGCTTGAACAAGTGTTGGAGGCTATGATGATCAGTAAACACCTCACAAGACACACCATACAAGTAATGCCTCCAAATCTTCAATGCGTGAATTTTGACAGCCAATTCTAAATCATGAACGGGGCAGTTCTTCTCATGGGGCTTCAATTGACGAGAAGCATAAGAAATAACTCTACCCTCATACATCAACACACATCCAATACCAACTCTCGAAGTATCACAATACACGGTATATAAACTTGAAGCTGATGGCATAACCAACACTGGAGCTGTGGTCAAGGCTATCTTGAGCTTCTAAAAGATTTCCTCACACTCATCCGACCATACAAATGAAGCACCCTTTTGAGTCAACTTGGTCAAGGGCGATGTGATAGATAAGAATCCCTGAACAAACCGGCGATAAAAGCCTGCCAAACCAAGAAAGCTGCGAATCTCTATGGCTGAGGACGGTCTGGACTAACTCTGAACTGCCTCTATCTTCTTTGAATCAACCTGAATACCCTTGTTGGACACCACGTGCCCCAAGAAAGCCACTAAACTGATCCAAAACTCACACTTGGAGAATTTTGCATAAAGCTTCTCCTCCCTCAATCTCTACAACACAACTCTCAAATGTACCGCGTATTCCTCCTGGCTACACGAGTACACTAGAATATCATCAATGAAAACTATGACAAACGAGTTGAGATAAAGCCGAAACACGTTGTTCATCATATGCATGAACGTTGTTGGGACATTGGTCAGCCCAAAAGACATCACCAAGAACTCATAATTACCATATCAGGTCCTGAAAGCTATCTTAAGAATATCCGAGTCCCTGATCTTCAACTGGTGATAACCTGAACGGAGATCAATCTTGGAGAACACTCTCGCTCCCTGAAGCTGGTCGAATAAATCATCAATGTGAGGCAAAGGATACTTGTTCTTAATTTGTTACCTTGTTCAATTGCCTATAATCAATGCACATCATCATAGTGCCATCTTTATTCTTCACAAATAGAACTGGCGCACCCCAAGGTGACACACTAGGCCAAATGAACCACTTATCAAGGAGTTTCTGAAGCTACTCCTTTAACTCTTTCAACCCCACTGGTGCCATACGATGAGGCGAAATAGAAATGGGCTGAGTGCCCGACACCAGGTCAATACTAAAATCAATATCCCTGTCTAGTGGCATGCCCGACAGGTCTGTAGGAAACACATCGGAAAAATCCCTCACAATTGGAACAGAATCAATACTGGGAGTCTCAGTACCGACATCCCTCACAAAGGCTAGATACGAAAGATAACCCTTCCCATCTATACGTTGTGCTTTCAAGAATGAGATAACTCTACTGGGAACATAATCAGTCACATCTCGCCACTCAATCCGTCACACCCGGTAGGGCCAATGTGACTGTCTTAGCATGACAGTCTAGAATAGCACAACACAGAGATAGCCAATCCATGCCCAAAATGACATCGAAATCCACCATAAACAATAATAAAAGATCCACATGGGTCTCTAGACCCCCAATAGTCACCACACACGACCACTGCACACGGTCTACAACAACAGTATCGCCCACCGGAGTAGATACATGAACAGGTGAAGCAAGAAACTCACAGGGCATACCCAAATAACGAGAAAAGTATAATGACACATAAGAAAAGGTGGAACCGGGATCAAATAATATAGAGGCATCTCTGTGGCAGACTAGAACAATACATGTAATAACAGCATCTAAAGCAACAACATCGGGTCTGCCTGGAATGCGTAAAAATGGGCCTGACCCCGCCACTTGATCAACCTCTCCCTCTGGGGCGACCCCTAGCTGACTGACCTCCATCCCTAGCTGGCTGGGCGGGTGGTGGTGAAGTAACTGGAACTGAAGCCGATGACTGACCCCTCTACTAAGATAAACTTGCAAGACGACGAGGGCACTGCCTCCACATATGACCCATCTCACAACACTCATAACAACTCCCAAGTGCTGGAGAAGGGGACTGAAGGGAATCCCTTGCACCGGAGTGACTAGCATATGCACCTGGCATAGAAGAGCCCTGAATTGATGGAGCACGGGACGAGCTCTGAGCTGGAAGGGCACTAAGTGATGACTGGCCCTGATGAGATCTGTGAGAATCATGGCCTGATAATGCCCCACGATAACTGAGCGAGCTGGCTGAGCATGCCTAAAGGGACGACCTTTGCCGTGCTGAAACTAAACTCTTAAAGGAGTACCACTATAGCTACCAGATCCTCGAGGCCTCTTGGCCTCCCTCTCCTTGCGCTCCTGGCAACAAACATACTCAATCTCCCGAGCAATGTCTACAACCTCCTCAAAGGTAGAACCAATCACCCTCTCCCTGGTCATGAGAATACGAAGCTGATAAGTGAGGACATCAACAAATTTCCTAATCCTCTCTCTATCCGTCGGAACTAACCAAATAGCATGACGAGCTAACTCGGAGAACCTCATCTCATACTGTGTCACAGTCATCTCTCCCTAACGCAACCACTCAAAATCCCTACGTAGCTCCTCTCTGCGGGACTGCGGCACATACATCTCTAGAAAGAGAACGGAGAACTGCTACCAGGTAAGGGGTGTTGCACCAACAGGGCTACACCTCTCAAAAACCTCCCACCAAGTGAAGGAAACTCCAGAAAATTGATAAGTAGTGAAAGCGGCCCCACTGGTCTCTAGAATACCCGTTGCACGAAGCATCCTCTGACACTTATCCAAGAAACCCTGGGCATCCTCGCCCTCTACACCCTTGAAGGTCGGAGGCTAAAGTCTACCAAACCTCTCCAACCTACGCTGCTCGTCCTCTGGCATGGCTGGAACTACATAGTCCTGAGCAGTTGCAACCGGCTGCGCTGGATGTGCCCCCGGTGCCTAAAGTTCCTGCACGACCTACTCAGGTGTGCGAGCGGTAGGAGTCTGATTTCCTCCCCCTGCCTGAGAAGTAGCTGCGGTTATAGTGGCTGAAACCGCCTGAGATAGGCCAGTGCAAATGGATAAGATCTGAGCCAAGGCCTCCTGAAGACCCGGAATCACGATGGACACAGCTGGTGCTACTAGAGCGCCCATAACTGGGACCTGATCCTGAACTGGGATGGCTGGTGGATCTGCAGGTGCTGCCCTAGTTGCTGTGCGACCACGACCCCTACCATTACCATGACCGCGTCCTCGACCTCTAGTGGCCACAGTTGGTGGTACTAGTGGTTGTCCATCCTGACCGGTAGTGCGTGTCCTCACCATCTATGAGAGAATAGAATAACATAAGTTTAGCACTCGGATCCACAAATTCGCACGATAAGAATTTCAAGAATATAAAGTTTTTCCTAAAGGTTCTGCAGCTTCTCGAGGATAAATACAGACGTCTCCGTACCGATCTGCGAGACTCTACTAAACCTGCTCATGACTTGTGTGACCTATATAACCTAGGCTCTGATACCAACTTGTCATGAACCTAAACCCGGAACCGGTCATGATGGCGCCTCTCGTGAAGACAAGGCTAGACGACACTTCCCGTTGCAGTATTTAACAGTTAAACAGTAAGAAACAGTATAAAGCATGATAAAATAAAACAAAGTTTAAGCAGTTAATAGCATGATTTGTGGCATACAACCCAACACAGCCCGATACCGGGTGTCACTAGTCATAAGCATCTAAACAATCCGTAATACTCAGAGAAAACTACAGAGTTTAATACAGAAACTAAGAATATGAAGAAATAAAGATAGGGAAGAGCTCCGGGCTACGAATGCCGATAGCTACCTAGAGACTCCTAGGATCTGCCTAAGGTGGAAATGATCAGCACTCGGGAGCGGGACCAAATGCGCCTGAATCTGCACACGGGGTGTAGGGAGTAAAGTGAGTACTCCAACTCAGTGAGTAATAATGATAAATAAAGATAGAAAGCAGGAAATCACGTAAGGCACAAAACATGATATAATGAAGTAGTAAAACCATTAAAAATAGTGAATCGGTAAAGATACAAATAATCCTTTAAGTTCAGTTCAAACTTCGGAAAATACCCTTTCAACAATTAAACAGATAATGACAGGCAATTAAGAAAGATAAACACATAAAGGTTCGCCCCTCGAGCACAATATCAACAAATCCGCCCCTCGGGCAATATCTCGCAACAATACCAGCCCCTCGGGCTATATCTCACATCACAATGGGTACCCGCGCTCACTGGGGGTATGCAGACTCCTAGAGGGGCTCCTTACAGCCTAAGCACGATATCAAGCCATCTCGTGGCGTAATCACTAGGCTCTCGGCCTCATATTAATCAAGCTACCTCGTGGCGTACATATCTCAGGCCCTCGGCCTTACTCAGTCAAAATCCTCACGAGCCACTCGGGCAATAATAAAATAGGATTATCACCCCAAAATATCATTTGAAAGATTATTTAAGTGTTAAAATAGAGTAAACATGGTTGAGTACAAAAACAGTGAAATATAACATGACTGAGTTCAAGTATAAAGTCAAAACAGTGAGGAAATATCAATAAAAGTCCCTTAAGGGTTCAAATAGTTGGTACGAAGCCCAAATATGGCATTCAGCCTAAATAATGATGATAGCAAATAGATTTCAGTAAATATGCGGTAAAATGGTCATTCGGGACGGACTAAGTCACAATCCCCATCAGTGCACGACCCCACGCTCGTCATCTAGCATGTGCGTCACTTCAATATAGCACAACGATGTGCAATCCGGGGTTTCATACCATCAGAACATCATTTACAATCATTACTCACCTCAATCCGGTCAAATCTCTAGCTCGCGACGCCTCTGCCCCTCGAATCGGCCTCCATTCACATCGAATCTATCCAAAATCAGAACGAGAACGTAAAAATATGCTAAAGGAACGAAGCCCAAGCGAAAATAATCAATTTACAATATAAATCCCGAAATTACCAAAACCCGACCCTCGAGCCCACATCTCGATATTCGATAATTTTTACATCAATAGATTCCTTATCTCCCTACTAGTTCATGCATATCAAAACTTTTGAGATCCGACCTCAAATGGTCCTTCAAATCCTCAATCAAAGGTCTAAGTTTCCAAGCCCTAGCTCTTCAATTTTTGGCTTAATTTCCATGATTATTTAGGCAGAATTCACATTAGAATCGAGTTTTAAGTACAAGAATCTTACCTCCAAGTGATTCCCCTTGAATCCCTCTTCAATCCCCTTCAAAAAGCTCAAAAAATGACCAACAATGGAAGAAATAAACCCCAAATTTGCGGACAAGACGACTATTTAAACCTTCTGCCCACGACTGAAATCCTTCTTCGTGAACACGGTCAAAGCCTCGTGTTCGCGAAGCAGAAAAAATCCATTGACCAAAAATCTTCTTTGCGAACGCGATCTCACCATCACGAACGTGATGCCTCAGCTTCACTAACCTTCGCAAACGCGGCCAGGCCTCTCGCGAATGCGATGCTTACCATTTCGGCCCTTCGCGAATGCGGGACTCCCCTTTACGAATGTGAAGGCCAAACCTGGCGCCTCCCTTTCTGACCCTTCGCGAATGCGAGGGTCCACTCACGAACGCGAAGAAAAAAATACCTGCAACAGCTGAAGCCAAAATCTGCAACTTTTCTTTAACTTAAAATGATCCGTTCAACCCTCCGAAACTCACCCGAGGCCCCCAGGATCTCAACCAAAGGACCAAAATATCCCAAAACCTTATTCAAACTTGTACCAATCTTCAAAACACCACAAACAATATTAAATAAACCAAAGCACATCGGATTCAAGCCTAAGTTTTCAAAATCTTCCGAACTCTGCTTTTGATCAAAAACCCAACCAAACCACGTTTGAATGACCTTTTTGCAAAAACATCCCAAATGACACAACGGAACTACTGCAACTCTCGAAATTCCATTCTGACCCCTATGTCAAAATCTCACCTACCAACCAGAAATTGCCAAAAATCCACTTTCGCTATTTCAAGCCTAAATCTACTTTGGACCTCTAAAACTTATTCCGATCAAGCTCCTACGTCCCAAATCACCTCCCGAAGCTAACTAAACCATCAGAACTCACATCCGAGCCCTCTAATACATAAGACAACATCCAGTTGACTTTTTTGACTTAAGCTTCTTCAAAAGAGACTAAGTGTCTCAAACCTTACCAAATCCTTTCCGAACCCTAACCAATCAACCCGATCACATATAGAACCATTATACAAAGAAATAAGAAGCATAAATGGGGGAAACGAAGCGGTAATTCATGAGACCACTGGTTGGGTCGTCACAACTCAGCCCTTCGGGGGGCCCTTCCAGGGCCCTGCTTACTTTACATGTTTTAGGATGAGCATGATACGTGCCATGCGGTCATGATTAGGGTGACTCTCTTCCTGAAGTATATGATGAGGCACCACTCCTATTTCGTGGTAGCTATCATGTTGTTTTTCTTAATTTATGCAAGTCGGGTATTGGCTCAAGTGCTTAATTCTATTCTTTGGTATAGAGGCTCCATAGATAGTTGTGAAAGGTTGTAGTAATGGGGTTGTACACGACATACATGAAAATATAATTATTTTACTAAGTCTCATTGTTATTATCATGAAAGGTGTTATGTGTGATTTTGAATTGGAAAATATTTTATCATTTAACTTGAAAATGTATATGATTTTTAAGGAGCTTCCGCAGTTAAATTGGTTCTCATGCATATGATTTGGGTGCATCACATGGGTTGGTTCACTCGAGTCGGGTAGTGTGCCGAGTGCCAGTCACGTAGATTTCGGTTATGACATGTGAGGACTGAGTGACTCGGAGAACTGAGTGAATTGATACTCTGTGAGTATGCATATGATTTTTATTACTACATGGTATTACAATAGGCATGCATACATTGACATGTAGGCATAAAGATGTATTTTTCCCATGCTATTTGAAAATGAAAGATTTACCTGTTGGAAGTTTTTTGGGAACAAATTACAATCTTCAAACTTACTCAAATTATTGGCAATTTGGTTAAAAGACTTGGGTTTTCACTGATATACTTGAAAAGCGGAACTATTTTCGGGAACTATGAATAAGTTGAGCATTTTATCTCTGAGTTACTTCTTTTATTACTTGCTTTACATTGTTATGAACTGTTGTTAGCTATTGGTGTTGGATCCGACCTTTGTTCCAGGTCGTCACTAATTTCAACCTAAGGTTAGATTTATTACTTATTGAGTACATGTGGTCGATTGTACTCATACTATACTTCTGCCCCTTGCATGCAGATATTGGTTGTTGATGTTGCTGCGATCGATGGGAGCTAGAATTTAAGATGTACCTGCGTTCTAGTAGTAGTTGTCTCTTGTTCATGGTAGCCTTAGATTCATAAAAATCTATTTATGTATATTTTAAACAGATGATGTATTTATTTCATACCAGTTTTGTAAATTATATCCTTAGAAGCTCATGATTTGTACTACCTGTGAGCACGTGATTTTTGCCCTGTGTATAATACTCCTACAAATTAAAGAAATAGATTTTTCCCCAGTTGTTTGCAATTTTATAGGATTTTTGTTAATTGTTTGCATTTCTGTGCACGTTTACTTTTATTAAAATCATAAAAAAATACCAAAAATACCATGCATTGCATTTAGATTTTTCCCCATGTTTTTAGGATTAATTAGTTAATTAATTGTTCTACTAACATGAAAATCACAAAAATGGTTCATTTGTTTTTTGCATTTTTATTTTTAATTTTAGATTAGTAGCTTTGCTCTTTTAATTTAGGGTCAGTTATTCGTTATAAATTTTATAGTTGGATAACTAGATTTATTTTTACAATTTGAATTAATTTAGGAATTTAATTTAGGTTTTAATTAATAAAAGAAAGAAAAGAAAATAAAAAGAAAAAGAAAAAGAAATTGAAAAACGCTGGGTTTTAAAGTCAATTGGGCCAAACATTTTAGAAGCCCAAATTTTCCCTCAACCCAACCCAGACCGGGTCAACCTAAACCCAAGATTCGGACCCCCTTCTTCTTAGACTAACCTAGAATCCTAATAAAAAGATCAGACCTATAGGCCCTAGAAAAAGAGGCAGCGCCGCTGGAACATAGACCCCCCCCCCCCCCCCCCCCTTTTTGTTGTCGTCTTCTTCAATACAGACCCCTTCCCCGTTGTTCTTCTTCCTTCATCTTCAGAACACAAAGATCACTCTACCCTCACGCCAACCTAAACCAAAACATCCCCCCTCCATCGGTTCATCTTCTTCGACCCCTTCCATTATCTTCAGACAGCAGCAGCACCTTTTTCTTCACCTCGTAACCACCAAACAAGCAACCATCGCCTGAAACCACCTCCCCCGTCGTCGTTTCATACCCAGCCGTGACACCGTTACATCAACCAGGTTTTTAATCCAAAAAAACAGAGAAGTTTCTGCTTCTTCTCTTTGGTTTGATCTCGATTTTTTAGTTTCAAATTCATCGAGTCCATTTTGAAGCTCGTTTGGAGAGTTGTTTGGAGCTGAGGTGTTGGAAATGGTTTGAGGTCATCGTTTAGTTACCAATTCAAGATTTTGTTATTGGTTTGAGGTTCGCATCAGTAGCTCGTCTCGCCTGTTTGGAAATCTTCTTTCATTGTATACGGTGAAAATTTGCAGCAGTAGAGGTCCGTTCTAACTTTCTCCTTCAATGTTTATTGTAATATTCTTGTGAATGAATTGATAAGGATGGTTATTTTCTGTGCCTTGAAATCTTATCTTGGTGTGCAATTTGGTTAAATTAGATATGTGGTTAACGAGCGTACATGCTAAATTGTGTTTGAGGAAAGTTGTTTGAATTAATACAGTGAGTCGGCAAGAACGTGAATTAACCGAGGTTTTAATTTCTTTAATCATTTTGGTTGATCTACTATAATTGAATGTTTTACCTCATTTGAATGGGATGTATTGTTTTAGTAGAGTTTTTAATAATATTTGGACATGAGCTTTGTCATTAAATGAGTGAGAATTTAAGTTTTTGGGGCCACAAGCTTGGCGTTAAATGGAAGAAAATTGGAGTGTATCACTTTATTCTGTCAATTAGTCATAAAAGCATGTTAGGCCGCGAACCTTTAGGCACGTAACAAAATTGTCACAACTACAGGTACGACTCCCGTAGTGTAGTCGTGATACCTAATTTCAAATTAGTTTTAAATATAAGCCTCCGTAGTTCGCTTTAGTTGAGTACAAATCTTCTTCTTTAGATAAGTTGAAGTGTGCCATACAATCACCTAGTCTATGGCCCTCACATCGATATCTTAATTAGTGTAGAAAATGCTTTGAAATCTCGTAGTTTGCTTTAGGCGTGTTAATTAAATAAATTATCTTAGTTATGGGTACAGTTCCTGTGACGTAGTTGTGATGCTTAATTTCCAAATTCGGGGGTACATTTATGTGACCCGGCCACAATTTAATCTTGTTAATAAAATAAACATGTTGTGGATCGTGGGTACGGTTCTCGTGACATAATTCGCAACGTGTAATCAAATAATTAGTTGTATGACAATTGGATTATTAAAAGCGGTTAAAGGGATAAAATGCACATAGGTTCAAAAATATTTTATTAATCAGATAATTAGGTCAATAATAATATTTGAGCGACCGTGCTAAAACCATGGAACCTGGGAATGCCTAACACATTCTCCCGAGTTAACAAAATTCCTTACCCAGATTTCTGTGTTCGCGGACTGTAAACCAGAGTCAATCTTTCCTCGATTCGGAATTTCAACCGGTGACTTGGGACACCATAAATCATCCCAAGTGGTGACTCTGAATTTTAAATAAATAATTCTATTTCAATTGTCACTTAAATTGAAAAAAACTCCCTTATACCCTTCGGGGTGGTAAAAAGGAGGTGTGACAGCTCTGGCGACTCTGCTGGGGATCAGTAACCCAGAATCTTTGGTTCAAGGTTCAAGAATTCGAGCTTGAAATATTGTTATATTTGGCTTTTATTTATTATCTGGTTTTATTACATGTTTGGGCCTAATGTGCTAAATGCTACCTTTTACCGCTTTGATACTATTTGAACTGTATATAAACTACTACGAAACCCTTCTCTTCTCATCTTCGGGGATGTGCACGTTGGCGTGACTCCTCTTTTGTTAGTGTCACACCTTAAATTAGGAAGAGGCTTGGACAAGTTACAAAGTCGGATGGCCTTTTGGTTCCGGGTACGTAGCCCCCCCTCCCTCGAGTTGTCCGCTCGGGTACACAAGTCTAGAACTACATACCCAGGTTTTGAACTTAGAATAACTCAGCCTCATGCCGAATCCCTAGTAGGAATGTTTGTTTGCATCACGTGCATCTGACTTTGGGGACTCAACACAGGGGTTGGGTCCGTCTAGGACAGGTGTGCCCAAAAAATAAAAGACCATCTTGATGCATCCTATGTGCTACATGTTGAAATTTTTAAGGGTAAAAGGGTCATTTGGCGGACCAATGATAGTTGAGGGCAAATTAAAAAAGAAAAAAAAGAAAGGGAAAAAAGAGAGGGTGAAGTGTGAAAATAAAGCAAGTAGGGCCCAGTTAAGTTTTCTGCCACATTTTTGTTAAGAAAAAGAAAAAAAAAACATGAAAAATTTAAAAAAAGATTTTGCACTTTCCCATCATTTTAAAAAAAAAATCAAAAAAGAGGAAAAAGAAAATTCATAAAGAATTTACATGTTTCATCATTTTCAAGGAAAAGACAAAAAAAAATATTTTCTCCAAATTAGATGTTTTTTTATTTCTCGCCCGTATCCAATCTGCCCGAACTATGCATACCTGATTCTCGTCTTTCGGGGAGGGATACGTAGGTAACCCACATAGGGTCCGGTCTTCCTTGTGAATTTTAGGTTCTTGGCTTTGCGGGGTCTTAGCCAAATTTTGCACTTCTAGCCACCTTTTGGCCACATAAGCCGTTTTGAAAAAATAGTCTCAATCATGTCTTGCATGTGTCTAATATGGAGTGTTATTGTCTCACATAGTGTTGGTTAAAGTTTTCTCATACAGGTGTGGATCCACTTACCAGAGTTTGAGCACGATAGACATTCCGGGATCATCTAGTAAGGATCGCTCATTCAGGAGTTGCTTAAGGAGATTTTTTTTTATTTTTATGTTTTGAGTCTGTTTTTCTTTTATATCATCTTTTACCTTCTAGTTTTGTACAGTAATGTCGAGACTTTTATTATTGTACTTTCTATTTTGTATTTGAAAAAAAAAGATGTGTTATAAATCAAAAATCAATGAAAAAAAAGAGATTTGGTGTTTTTATATTTCGGTTAGATATTTTCTTTAGGATACTAACTCTAGAAGTTCAAAAAAAACAATTGTGGTTTTTCTTAGGAAATTAATATATGGAACTCAAAATAAAAAAATTACTTTCATATTTCTTTTAGTATATTAAGACTAAAAAAAGAGAATTTTCTTTAATACCTCTTTAGAAGTTTTCGTTAAGATATTAATTCCAAAAATTCGAAAAAGATTTTCTTTTTGAGGTTCGTCTTTGGGAAATATATAAAAAAAATTCTTTTATTGTCACTAGAACTTTAGGACATTGTACATAGAGAAAAAAAACATACTTTATCTTTTGTTTATCTTTAGAGTTTCTCCATTAGGTAATCAAAAACTGAAATCCAAAAATATTTTTTTATCTTTTTCATTTCTTGTTTTTCTCCCGGATATCAAGTGAAAATTCAAAATATTTTCTTTGGTTTATTCTTTAGATTTCCTTCCTAAAAAAAAGAAACAAAAAATATTTTTCTCTTCTAGGTTCTTTTCCTTAATAATTTATCATAGAGTATCTGTTTCAAAAAGAAAAAGAAAAAGAAACTAAAATATATGCCCGTTAAGCTTGAGTCTAGAATAGGTTATAGAACATTAAGTCTAGAAAAATTCGAAAAGAAAAGATTTGCTTCTTTTATTTCCCTTTTCTCATCAGAGTAGTCATTAAGGTAAAAAGAAAAAGAAAAAAAAGAACGTTAGTTTGTTTACTTTAGTCTCGATCTTCCCGAACTATGCAAAGATCTGATTCATGCGGCATCATGATACGTAGGCAACCTACATAGGGTTCGATCGGATCATTTTTTATTTTATTAAAAGGAAAAGGAAAAAAAAAAGAAAAAAGAGGTGAAATTATGGGATGTGAGAAATGAGAAGAAAGAAAAGAGTGATAATTAGAAAGAAAAAAAGAGGAAGGAAAATGAGCAAGCCAAGAAGTGCTAGAAAAGAAAAGAAAGAGAAGATTGAAATGAATAAATTGGGATGATGTCATATGACCTTCATACCCTCGAAGTCATGTTAGAACCGATAACTGTGACTAAGTGCATTGCACATAATGTGAGATTATCTTATATTAAATGCCCTAACACTAACGTGATGACTTCATTTTTGTTCCTTTTGTTATCTTTATTAAGCATAAGGATGGTTGGTTTGTGGTTCCTAAAGTGGTAACTCTTCTCTACAACATAAAGTCGAAAGGCAATGGCAGACGACAACAGAATTGAGTTGGTTGGTACTGGTGCCCAAAAGCAATTGGTTGAACAAGGAAATAGGTTGGTTGAAGAGGTAAGGATGTTAAGACAATACATTGCGGACATGTATCAGGCTTGGATGACTGGGAAGGCACCACCCCCGCCACCACCTAGCTTCTTAGATGCTACCCTTACCCGAACTCCGGTCATAGTGCCAGATGATCCCCCATACTCTCCAGATCCACCAGCTCATCACAGCTTTTCCAACCACCCTAGTAGCTCCATCACTCATCCTCCAATTACCTCTCCCCAAAATTGCCCTCCTGTTATATCCACTATCCCCATGATCACAATTTCTCATTCCCTTCATAGATCGGATAATGAACACCCACTCAAAGCTCATGATGCTCAATATTACCCCTCGAAGGTCTCCCACAAGGTTCATGACTTATACAATCATAGCCCTCGGAATGAGCCTCATGTTGAAAATGAAAAGTTCACAGGAAAAGAAGGGCGAGATGGGATATCCAGGAAGCTAAAAGGTATAGAATAGTTCTCAAGGAGCATGCAAGGGATGGGAAATCAGATTAACATGTCTTACAATGACTTGTGTATGTTCCTTGATGTGCATCTGCCCGCGGGATTTAAAATGCCAAAGTTTAACTTGTATGATGGGTGTGGAGATCCAGTAGCCCATCTGAGGGGTTATTGCAGTAAAATGAGCAGTGTTGGCGGGGAAAATGATTTGTTGATGGCATATTTCAGTGAGAGCTTAACTAGTGAAGCCTTGTAATGGTATACTCATCAAGATGTCAATAATTGGCATGCATGGGATAGCATGGCTCAGGATTTTGTTTGACACTTTCAGTATAATCTAGAAATTATCCCAGACCGCTCCTCCCTATCTAAGATGGAAAAGAAACCCGAGGAAAGTTTTAGGTAGTTTAGGCTCAGATGGAGGGAACAAGCTGCTCGGGTCAGCCCCCCGGTTGGTGAAGAAGAAATGGTTGAGCTTTTCCTACAAGCCCAGGGGCCCACCTACTTCAGTCATTTGATCCCGGCCTTGGGTAAACCTTTCAGTGATGTGGTAAAAATAGGGGAGATGGTAGAGGAAGGAATCAAGTCAGGCAAAATCATAAGTTATTCTGCATTGAAAGATACTCGAAGACGTTCAGAACATCTCAGTAAGTTTGGGTGGAAGAAAGAGAAATAGAAAATATGTTGTTGAGCCCCGCCAACGACAAGATCCAGTGGGAATTCCTGCTCAATGCTTTCAGCCTCAATATCGACCACATGGATATCCCTGTGCTCCAGATAACCCTCCCTGATGCTACTTCTCTCTACAAAATCCCCAAAGTCATACCATACCTTTCCAGTACTCCATCCACAATGCACCACCATATGCTCCACATCCACAGGACCCGCGGTGGCTTGCACCATTTCCGCAAATATCCTACCCGCCTCCTCAGGCATATCAACTACCTACCCGCAAAAGGTTCCAACCGAGGCCAGAGTACAAAATGAAAAGTCAACAAAAAAAAGAAAATACTTTCACTCCTATTGGAGAATCATATGCCAGTTTATTCCAAAGGTTGAGGCAATTGGACATGTTAAAGCTGATTCAGATAAAAATGTCAAACCCTCTTCCAAAGAATTTTGATTATTCTCAAAGGTGCGCATATTGCTCTGATGCCTCGGGTCACAACACAGAAAATTGTTGGCATCTGAAAAGAGCAATTCAGAAGCTTATTGATACAGGTGAAATTGTCGTGCAAAATCCAGATGCAGTAGACACTAGCCAAAGTTCATCGCCTGTTCATAATGAGACGCATATGGTGGGTATTATTTGTTTTGAAAAGGAATATGAGAATTCTTCTGAGATCCTCGGAGGTCCACGTGCTACAAAGCTTTCAGCGCTATCAGAGGTTGATCTTAAGAACGAGCGGGCAAAAGGGAACCAAACGGAATTTGCTAAAGTCAATGTGATGGATACTTGTGAAGGTCCCAGTACTGTTGATGCAGAACTCAGTGGCTAAGATGTTGAGCTTGGTGATTGGAAAGATGCTCCTTTCTTGGCTAGCAAAGGAGGAGTCTTGATGGTTCTTTTTTGTTGTCATTTCTGTTGTCCGGGTTATTCCAGGGTTGTAATCCGGATAATGTCTTGTGCCTCAAACCCTTCTATCCTTTTCATTTTGCCTAGTTCCTTTAGTAATAGTAACTCATTTAGTGTTATCTGGGTTTGTTCTAGGGTTGTACCCCAGTTTATTTTGCTGGTCTTGTTGTTCAAATCCTTTCATCATTTGTCTAATGCAATTTTTTGTTTTCTTGTTATTTCTAGTCATTTTTTTGTTTAGTTCTCTTATCCTTTTATAGTTCTTTTCATGTCACTCTTGACATGACATGCGCGCATAATTCTAGGCCTGGTTTGGAAGATGATGGGGACACTTAAGAGAAGTAAGTACAGATTTGGACATTTTGAGATCATTTGAAGCTCGAACCATGTGAAACTGGGGCAGATATTTTGGGAAGTTAATAGGATGACAAGAATTCGTTAAAGGAGAGTGCATCCCGGAAGATTTGAAGCAAAAAACTTTGAGTTCAAGTGCATCTCAAGTTGCAAGATAAAGTCAAGAAAGTTTTCTCCGAATTGACGGAGGATATCCATTGTGAAGAGGGAATCACCCAACGAGGATTCTGTACTTGACAAGGCACTAAAAAAAGCGGAAGGCATATCAGTGATACCAATGCCAATGCTGCAAAAGAAATGCTATGCATGATCTTCATTTTCATTTTCAAGTTGCATGTGTTATACTTGGTGTTCTTAGAGATTGGGAGGCCCTCTTTCAGCTATCCAGACACTTTATACCCTTTGGTACCCCTTTTTAGCCTGTACTAATTTCTTTGACCTCCCCTCTTTTGGAATCAAGTTAGATTCGTACGGAAAAAAAAAGTTCATGTTCCCATAGGTTTATTTTAGAAAGTTCACTCCAAAAGGAAAATTCAAAAAAAAGAGAAAAATAGAGATAAAGAAAAAAAAAAGAAAAAAAGAAAAAAAGGGAAGGAAAATAAAAAAAAGAAGGAAAAGGAAAATAGTAACAAAAAGTAGTCTTGTGAACTACGTTTGACCTGATTCTTGTTACCACAAGATACATAGGCAGCCTTACGGTTCGGTCATACCAAATAAAATATTTCATAATCCCATGAAGTCGAAAGTGGGGCAGTCTTTCTTAGTAACTCCATCAAAAGAAAAGGAAAAAAAATCAAATTCCCTTGTTTTAGAAATTGAGGCAAAATTTTTAGAATGAATTTCAAAAATTATAAATAAATTAACCATGTTGTCTTAGTTATTTTGAGCCTTTATGATATCATTTCTTTCTAACCTTGTCCAAAGCCATATTATAGTCCAAAAAAAGACCTCCCAGATAACTATTGAGAGTGTCGAGTCAGACATGCTAGGAGCATATGATATTTTTACCATGGTTAATGCCTTGTCATCTGCAAAATCAGAGGAAATAAGAAGAAAAGAACAAAATAAGAGAGGCTTGATTGTGAAAACCCTTCGGGCACTATAAGTCGAATAAGGATCATGAATCAGATTGGATAATCGGAGTATTGAAGCCCTGTTTCACGGTTTAGGGGGTTAACAAGAGTTGAACATCAGACTTGCTTGACAGATTAGGCCACAGGTGCATGTCATGGTCATTAGAGTTGGTATCCACATCTGATAAGTTTCTACTTTGTAGTTTTCTTGTTAGGAATCATCTATTTTCATTGTCCTTTACTCTGTTCCTTTTGTCTTGTTTACTTCCTCTTCCTGAGTCTATTTGGTCAGAACAAGTGAGAAATGACTTCAAAATTTGCCACCAGCTTTCTAATTGCACAAAGCGGTATCTGGCTAGCATATCAAAATGGCATAAGTCAGGAAAGAACAACGTGCACGCTGAGTTGGTAACAATCAACGTGCTTTGAGATTCATGTGAAATACAAAGGTTTGGTATATGTCAATTCATTAACAATGCAATAGATAGAGGATGTTGGGTGAATGGATCAAAGGTATTTTTTGTGATAAGGTTGACAGAGAAAGTGGTTAACCCATGACAAGCAAGGTCTTCCAAGCGGATGTTACACCCCATATTTTCGTACGTAAGAGTACGTCATAAGTCAATTAATGTAATCTAGAAATGGAATCATCTTTGAAAGTTTACAAATTTAGTTCATCATGTTAACGTGGAGGTTATAAATATTTAAGATCATTGATACCAAGTATCAAGAGGGTTTGAAGGCTTAGAAGCTAAACAAATTGAAGAAAATAAGTTTCGTCAAAAGTTGACAAGTTGGAATGTTTTACCATGTACTTTTGGGGTGAAACTAGGGTTATTAACATTATAAGGAGATTATAATATGAGTTATTTTAGTCGTTTGATAGTTGGTGTTATGTTTTGAAATCAAGCGAGTTATAGCACAAAAGTTGGAAAAGGTCATCACAAGTTTCATTCATAAATGTGTTGAAACTTAGGTTAAATGTAACTGAGCTTTTCTCCCAATATACTTGGAATTAGGGGATGATCCCTACAAAATTAAAGATATATGAGTCTAGTTTCTAAATCATTAAACCGTTCATCAATATTATATTGGAGTATAGAGATATTCACATTTTTGCGAGACTGCGTAGATTGGTAGGTGACAAGTAGGTGCATCACCTACTTGCCAAAATGAGAGGACAAAATTAAAAGCCCCAAAGTCGGCCAAGAGGGGACTTTTAAGGGAATATCAACTCCGTTATTTCACCTATCGTTCAGACTAATAAAACCTAATTGAACCCCTGCAACTCCTCCCCCAAAATCCCACACAAACCCTAGGGTATTCCGGGTGTTACGACGCGATTCTAGTGTTGAAAAGTCCGGACAGCTTGCTAGTTTCTCTTTCTCATTCTTGTAGCCATGTTGAGGAACTTATTTTTGATGAAGAAGGACTAGGTTTCGTGGGTTATACTCATTACAAGGTAAGTTATGCTTCTCCTTCCATTATCTATGTGTTTGCGAGTTGTAACTCGATCGTAAAGAATAGACCTAGCTAGTTTCGAAAGAATGATATGTTGTTTGTTCTTGTGTAATGGTTGGATGGTTGTGAACTTATTTTTAAGTATATTCACGGCTGGTTTATTGGATAAGAGGTATAATGATGTACTTTTAGTTTTATTTCTCAATTTGAAAGAAAAAACAAGTCGAAACGTGTTTAAGTAAACTGAAAAATTATTTTTGAGTTGATGAACTTGTGGGACTATTTTTGGGCTGTTTCATGTTGGTATTGGGTTGTCTCTTTTAATAATATTTTTATGGAGTTGAGAGGAGGAAGGGTGTGGAGAAACACAACATAATGTCAAGGTTGTTTGTTGGTCGTTCATCGTAACATTTTCGGATTGTTTGGCACTATTATGGTTGTCGTGTTGTGTATGAAGTGATTGGGGTATGTTGGGCTGTTTGTGATTGTTTTGACTAGTGTGAAGTCATATATATAGGGGAGGTTCTGTCTATTTCATTGTAAAATAGGTTGTGATCGATACATAATAGTTACGACGCTTAAACGATAACGAGAGTGTCATTTCTCTTGTTGTAGACTAAGAAGCCGTGAAATTGCATAGCTTGAGGTTGGGAAGAATATACAAGGTATGTTAAGGCACTTACTTCTTTCTTTTGGCATGATCTAAAGTGACATGAACATAAACGGTACGCTAATTCATAACGGATCTACTCCTAGAAACTAAGGTTGTCCATGTTGTTCTTTCCTTATAAAGTTATTCTAATCAAGTGTGTATGATCCTTAAATCCTACTAAGGTTCATATTGATGGTAGGGATGTCCATAATGTTCTTAAGTCACTCCAAAAGGTTTAGAACGTGATTCCATGAGTCTAGCATGCATTATATATAGTATCTATTTTACTCTACCGAGCCGCGCTATAGTCGGCCGGGTACAACACCTATTGTGCAACCACTGATCAGTTGGGTTTACCGAGCTCCACGTGGCCGGGTACGATTCTACCGAGCCTTATCATGGCCGGGTACGTTTTTACCGAGTCCTCTTTGAGGTCAGGTACGATATGATGATGATGATGATGATTCCCACAGAGGCGTATGCTTTTTAAAAGTTTATGTGTATATATGTATTATGAATTTCATATCAGTAGCCTCCAGAGGCACTCAGATGTTACAGGTTGTATCTTCTCTATCTCTCTTTACATTATTGTTCTTGTTTATGCTTTCCTGCCTTACATACTCGGTACTTTATTCGTACTGACGTCCCTTTTGCCTGGGGATGCTACGTTTTATACCCGAAGGTCCCGATAGATAGGTTGACATTACTTCAAGTAGGCTATCAGCTCAGCGGAAGGTGTCGGTGCACTCCTCTTGCTCCGGAGTTGCCTATTTGGTCAGTATGCTTTGGATATGTACTGATTGGTATGGCGGGGCCCTGTCCCGAACTTTATGATATGTATGTACTCTTAGAGGCATGTAGATAGATGTCATGCATATGAAAGATTGTGTGGCCTTGTCGGTCTATGTTCAGTATGCGAGTGTTCATTTTGGTCTTATAGGATAGCATGTCGCATGTATAAGTTTGCATATCATGTTGGGTCGTCATATGTTGAGTATTCCATTATGTTTCATTCTTGTTATCTCATGACGAGTTTTCTAGCTCATTTACCCATGATAGTATGATAAGGAAGATATGTTACGTTGGTACTCGATTGAGTAAGGCACTGGGTGCTCGTCGCGGCCCATTCGGTTTGGGTCGTGACAGCGAAAATCAAAGTTATCATGGCAAGTGAAGGAGCAATAGACCTCAAGGCTAAGGCTAGTTGTTTAAGTCAGGAAAGAACAACATGCGCACTGAGTGGGTGGCAATTGACGTGCTTTAGGATTCATGTGAAACACAAAGGTTCAGTATATGTCAATGCATGAGGACAATGCAACAGATGAATGGTATTGGGTTTAAATGGATCAGAGGTATTTTCCGTGATAAGGGTGACAGAGAAAGTGGCTAGTCAATAAACAGGCAAGGTCTTTCGAGTTGAAATCGCAGTTATCATGGGAAGTGAAGGAGCAATCGCCCTCAAAGTCAAGGCCGCAAACCAACCACCATGTTTAAACTCACAAGTTTTCTTTGATTGAAACAGGGGTAGGAAATTTTATTTGTTCCGGAGAAACCCTCCGTGAGGAAAGCAGGTTCCAGAAAGGCTCGGCACTAAGTTCCTAGTACCCTCCTGGATAACAGGATTTAATAAGTTCTAAGACCCTCGCAAGTGACAAGGTCTGACGAGAGTTTTACTTTTGGGAAGTATAATTTAGCATTTAAGTTTTTCACTTTTGAGATGAGACTTGGTTTGAAATTTTCTGGATAAGGGAATTTAGCTTAGAACTTATTTTGATAACAAGAATTGGTTAACACTCACAGATGTTCCCAATATCAAACTAGGGCAGAAAAATTTCTTTTGTTTTGTCTATTTTGTTGCAATCAGGCGCCCACCTAGAGAACAAGGGAAGACGACACAAGTTCAAAGGAAAGCGGGTCAAGCTCTGCAATCAGGCGCCCACCTGGAGAAAAATAAAAAATGGTTAGGCTTCAAAGGAAAACAGTTTCAAGGAACAAAATGAGATGGGTCAAGCTCAGCAATCAGGCACCCACCTGGAGAACAAGGGAAAGTAGTTCAAGTTTCAGGGAAGACGACACAAGTTCAAAGGAAAGTGGGTCAATCTCAGCAATCAGGCACCCACCTGGAGAACAAGGAAAAACAGTTCAAGTTTCAGGGAAAGACAGGTCAAGATTAGCAATCAGGCGCCCACCTGGAGAACAAGAAAAAACAGTTCAAGTTTCAGGGGAAAAGAAAGCAGTTCGAGTTCAGTAATCAGGCGCCCACCTGGAGAACAAGGGAATGCAGTTCAAGTTTCAAGGAAAGACATGTCAAGTTCAGCAATCAGGCGCCCACCTAGAGAACAAGGGAAAGAAGTTCAAGTTTTAGGGGAAAGGAAAGTAGTTCAAGTTTCAGGGAAAGACAGGTCAAGTTCAGCAATCAGGCGCCCACCTGGAGAACAAGGGAAAACAGTTCAAGTTCAGCAATCAGGCGCCCACCTGGAGAACAAGGGAAGACAGTTCAAGTTTCAAGGGAAAGCAGTTTTCGAAGGAAGACAGTTCGAGTTCAGCAACCAGGTGCCCACTTGGAGAACAAGGGAAAACAATTCAAGTTTCAAGCGAAAGCAGTTTCGAAGGAAGACAATTCAAGTTCAGCAATCAGGCGCCCACCTGGAGAACAAGGGAAGACAGTTCAAGTTTCAAGGGAAAGTAGTTTCGAAAGAAGACAGTTCAAGTTCGGCAATCAGGCGCCCACCTAGAGAATAAGGGAAAACAGTTCAAGTTTCAAGGGAAAGTAGTTAAAGTTTCAAAGGAAGACAGTTCAAGTTTCAGCAATCAGGCGCCCACATGGAGAACAAAGGAAAACAGTTCAAGTTTCAAGGGAAAGTAGTTCAAGTTTCAAAGGAAGACAGTTCAAGTTTTGGAAATTAGGCGCCCACCTGAAAAACAAGGGAATTCACTTCAGAATGCAATTCAAGTCAGCAACAAAAGAAGCTCGCGGCAAGAATGCGAGTCAACAGTCCGAGATGATCAACGGAAGTTAGTCACAATCTAGAATTAAAAAAAAAAGGCAATAAGTGAATCCAAATGCAGAGGTTGATGAAAGATGTGAGTTTCTCAATACATGACTGAAGTCACAAGCATGGTATGTCCGGTTTTGATCCGAAAAGCTGAAGAAGAATGAACTAGCACCTGCAACTAGCAAGTGTCAAGGTTCAAATCATAAGTCTGCATGAAGAACCATTCAAGACTCAAGCTCAAGCTTCAGAAGACTTATAGATAGGAATCTTGTAACTCATAGTTGGCAGGCTTAGTTAGTCTTTTCATTTTTGATTTTGATGTAATAACAGGACCGCAGACCCGAACCTCAACGGAACGGCACCTCGATCGGCTCTCCACCTCAGTATACTCCATCATTGTTCCTACTTCTGAACTACACTGACCTGATTCCTTTATAGCCAAGGATATGTAGGCAACCTCGGAAGCAAGGTTCGGTCAGATCTTTCAAAAATGCTTCCTACAGAGTATCCAAACGGGCAAAAATCTCTCGTATCCGCTCACTTTATGTTTGCCCGAAAACTTTTCGTGTTTCTGAGCAAAGAGGGGCAGCTGTGAGCACATGATTTTTGCCCTATGTGAAATAATCCTACAAATTAAAGAAATAGATTTTTTCCTAATTGTTTGCAATTTTATAGGATTTTTGTAGGATTTTTGTTAATTGTTTGCATTTCTGTGCATGCTTACTTTTATTAAAATCATGAAAAATACCAAAAATACTATGCATTGCATTTATATTTTTGTTTCCATGTTTTTGGGATTAATTAGTTAATTAATTGTTCTACTAACATGAAAATCACAAAAATGGTTCATTTTTTTTGCATTTTTAGTTTTAATTTTAGATTAGTAGTTTCTCTTTTTTAATTTAGGGTCAGTTATTCGTTATAAATTTTATAGTTGGATAATTAGATTTATTTTTATATTTTGAATTAATTTAAGAATTTAATTTAGGTTTTAATTAATTAAATAAAGAAAAGAAAACAAAAAGAAAAAAAAATTGAAAAACGCTGGTTTTTAAAGTCAATTGGGCCAAACATTTTAGAAGCCCAAATTTTCCCTCAACCCAGCCCAGACAGGGTCAACCCAAACCCAAGATCCGGACCCCATTCGTCTTATACTAACCAAGAATCCTAATAAAAAAGATCAGACCTATAGGCCCTAGAAAAAAAAGGCAGCGCCGCTGGAACATAGACCCCCGATTTTTGTCGTCGTCTTCTTCAACACAGACCCCCCTCCCCGTTGTTCTTCTTCCTTCATCTTCAGAACACAAAGATCACTCCACCCTCACGCCAACCTGAACCATAACAGCCCCCCCCCCCCAGCGGTTCATGTTCTTCGACCCCTTCCATCATCTTCAGAGAGCAGCAACACCTTCTTCTTCAACTCTTAACCACCAAACAAGCAGCCTTCGCCTGAAAACACCTCCCCCGTCGTCGTCTCACACCTAGCCGTGACACCGTTACATCAACCAGGTTTTTAATCCAAAAAAAAACATAGAAGTTTCTTCTTCTCTTTGGTTCGATCTCGATTTTTTAGTTTCAAATTCATAGAGTCCATTTTGAAGCTCGTTTGGAGAGTTGTTTGGAGCTGAGATGTTGGAAACGGTTTGAGGTCTTCGTTCATTGCCGATTCAAAATTTTGTCATTGGTTCAAGGTTCGCATCAGTAGCTCGTCTCGCCTGTTTGGAAATCTTCTTTCATTGTATACGGTGAAAATTTGCAGTAGTAGAGGTCCGTTCTAACTTTCTTCTTCAATGTTTCTTGTAATATTCTTGTGAATGATTTGATAAGGATGGTTATTTTCTGTGCCTTGAAATCTTATCTTGGTGTGCAATTTGGTTAAATTAGATCTGTGGTTAACGAGCGTATATGCTAAATTGTGTTTGAGGAAAGTCGTTTGAATTAATACAGTGAGTCGGCAAGAACGTCAATTAACCGAGGTTTTAATTTCTTTAATCATTTTGGTTGATCTACTATAATTGAATGTTTTACCTCAGTTGAATGGGATGTATTGGTTTGGTAAAGCTTTTAATAATATTTGGCCACGAGCTTTGTCATTAAATGAGTGGGAATTTGAGTTTTTAGGCCACAAGCTTGGAGTTAAATGAAAGAAAATTGGAGTGTATCACTTTATTCTGTCAATTATTCATAAGAGCATGTCAGGCCGCGAACCTTTAGGCACGTAATTAAATCATCGAAACTACATGTACTTCTCCCGTGGCGTAGTCGTGATACCTAATTTCAAATTAGTTTTAAATATGAGCCTCCGTAGTTCGCTTTAGTTGAGTTCAAATCTTCTTCTTTAAATAAGTTGAGGTGTGTCATACAATCACCTAGTCTATGGCCCTCACATCGATGTCTTAACTAGTGTAGAAAATGCCTTGAAATCTCGTAGTTTGCTTTAGGTGCGTTAATTAAATAAATTATCTTAGCTACGGGTACAGTTCCCGTGACGTAATTGTGATGCTTAATTTCCAAATTTGGGGGTACATTTATGTGATCCGGCCACAATTTAATCTTGTTAATAAAATAAATATGTTGTGGATCATGGGTATGGTTCCCGTGACATAATTCGCAATGTGTAATCAAATAATTAGATGTATGACACTTGGATTATTAAAAGCGGTTAAAGGGATAAAATCCACATAGGTTCAAAAATGTTTTATTAATCAGATAATTAGGCCAATAATAACAGTTGAGCGACCGTGCTAAAATTACGGAACCCGGGAATGCCTAACACCTTCTCCCGGGTTAACAAAATTTCTTACCCAGATTTTTGTGTTCGCGTACTGTAAATCAGAGTCAATCTTTCCTCGATTCAAGATTTAAACTGGTGACTTGGGACACCATAAATCATCCCAAGTGACGACTCTGAATTTTAAATAAATAATCACATTTTGATTGTCACTTAAATTGGAAAAAATTCCCTTATACCCTTCGGGGTGATAAAAAAGGAGGTGTGACATTACCAGTCCTTGGAAAATGTATAAGATTTAGATATTTTCTTGTATTTAATGTCTCATTAAATTTCATTGGAATCTGGTTATTATCAATTGGCTTACCTAACAGGTTGGGTTAGCTGCCATCACGACTAGTTGGATTTTGGGTCATGACAAGTTGGTATTAGTGCTCTAGGTTCATAGGTTTTAGAAGTCATGATCAAGTGTCTAGTGGAGTCTTACGGATCGGTATGATGATGTCCATACCTATCTTCGAGAGGCTACAGGACAATTAGGATATACTTTCCATCTTTCTTTCCTTATCATGCGGCATTGATTTAGCTTGAAACATAACTCTTTGAATTCCTTCCATGCATTCGTATGTGCATATGAGCGCTCGGTATCAAATCTACATTGACGACTTGTGATTCCATGAATAAGGTGCGAGATGTGATTTCTCTATGTTGATGAAGGGCCAGTCTAGAGGATTTGAGGCCGGGTTTTTGACGATACCTTGAGCACGGGGATCTCAGTTGTGTGAGCACGTGCTTTTGGACTTATAAGTCTGGTAGTGTCCCTATTAGTGGAATTTGTGGCTCGATAGTGGTTGGATGGATGTATGATGAGTATGATGTGACTATGGGAAATGTTCAGATTGTTTGAATGAGACGAAAAGAGTTTGCTTGAGATGTAAAAAGGACTATTGGGTGCTTGATTTTTGTCTTGATTTGACGTATAGTCTCGAGTTATGGGTGTGTTGACGAATCTTTCATGTTGTTTAATTTTGGAGTGAAGTAGATTTTCATGTCTTATTATGAATTCAGGCTCTGGAAGATTATGTGATGGCGTAGTAGTTGTGGTTGTGAAAGGGTATAGAGAGGTGTCAGTTTGAGGCTAAGCGGGTAGGTTATCACATGCGGGATAATATACGGATGTTTGATCCTTATGATATTGTGTGGAGAGTTTCTTTCTACTAGCGGGTTATATGTGTTGTGATATGAGTATGGATTGGTTAAGAAAGTTGACATGACCGGCAAGAGGATAAATGCGAGCGTAGTAGATGATTTGAGGTATTATATGGTTTGCGTTACATGAGGTTATGAAGGATTGAGTTGAATCTTATTGCAATATTATGGCAGTAATAAAGTATGGGCATTGTGAGTTATCGAGTGTTTTGATCTGTGGCTTTGAGCCAAGTTGGGGAGTCAGTTATCAACGATTGGATTACTTGGTTATGTGTTGTACTCATTTTGGTTTGAGGTATACTTGTGAATCAGTTATGACTTACAAAGATTGAGATCGAGGATGACTCGAGTAAGGGAACTTCTGGATACGGGGTATATTATACTTTATGGTTATATGGAAATCATGGAATGATTTGAGTTGTTATTCGTGACGGATGTAGTGCGCATGGAGTAGGAATTTGCTTGGTTGCGTAATGTGGGGTTACTTCTTTGGATGTCGTCATGCTAATAGGGCACAGGTCGTTAGGCCCGTTTGGGCGGCACAATTGAGATTTGAGAAGAATGGGTGACTCCCAAGAATGTTCTAGTGGGTTCAAGATTTATATGTAGCAATTGAGAGTTTTTTGGATTTGTATATGGTTAGAACCTGAGATTTACATTGGATGGTATCAAGACTCACGGTATTTTTATATTATTGTGTATTATACACTTCAGTATCAAGTAGGTAAAGGAAAATGTTTTAGGTTCACACAAGGTCTCTTCAGAGTGGTTGTATCGGTTGTGGTGCTTGGGGGTGCTTAAAAGGGAATTCAGTGTCTTATGGGCCTTAGGGTAGTGTGGTTCTATGCTAGGGTTCATGGGGTGAGTTTTGGTTAAGGATTGTGGTGTTCTATCAAGGAGAAGTATCAATTTGAAGGCAATTTGGAAGGAACTCGGAGAAATAGGATAGTTTAGTAATAGATTGGATCAGCACCGAAATGGATATGATCGGTTCTTGGGGTACTTTTGATGTAGTGAGTTTCTACAAGTGTTTTGTGGCGATACTCTTGAGTTTGGTGACCTGCGTGGCACCGTTGAGCTAGAGAGATTCAGTTCTGTTGTCTTGGTTATGTGCAATGGGCTTCGAAGAGTTCTCAATAATTTCTACCACGATTTGAGATGGATTTTTCCTACCAACGTGAGGAACATGTTACGTATCGAGATTTTCTCCTGGATGATATCAAATGGAAGTCTTCTGACTGATCAGGTATGTATTCTGCTTGTGACTCAAAGTTGATTATTAGATTAATGTGCTCTTCACATGATGGCATGATTGATGCGGTGTGTTGTGTGGGATTAAGATTTGCGTGTGCAAGGTCACGGTTAAGTTTTGAATGGAAGGTCATAAATTCTTAGGCAACATAGTCGGTTTCAGAAGACTTGTTAAATGATATTACTACTTGGTATTGCTTGAAAAGGGTGAGCATTTCAGAAGGAGCAGTGAGTTTTTATTTATAGATTCTTCATTGGTATTGCAACACTCTTCTAGTTGATCGACTTCTGATTTTCAGATATTGCTATGTGGCACAGAAGAATTAGAGAAGTATTCCTCGTGGGATGATTATGTATGAGAGATGTGTTAGTCATTCGGGCGGTGGAGTTGGAATCGGATATGGTGGTTCGTGTGTTCTATGGATTTGGAGAACGAGAGTTCTCAGGAGCAGATCATTTCATGGTTGTGGATTGTGAAAATGTTGTCAAAGCTAGCCAGAGGATGGTATGCATTATGGTTAGGTCATTGTGGAATTTCGGAGGGCTATTTATCTATTTGTGGGTGACCAGAGTTGATCTGGGGTCCATTGGTATGCCCAATGAGGATGTGTATTCTACACCTAGTCGGATTAGTTGACTTTGTACTGCTTCTATTGAGGGATGTGCCATTCGGTTAGTGTTGAGTTTATTTGTGTTCTGATATGTTCTATGAGTTACCCTTCTACGCTACGAGGGATTGTGATCCGTTAGTTATATGCACACATGGTGCGGTTCTATTTGGGCCTTATAGAGAAATTTAAGTGAGATAGGTATTAGGGTGTTGAATGACTGATTGCGCATTTGTTGATGTTCTTTTCCGGTCAGTGGTATTTTGTTATTGGTTACTCCGTGGTTATGGTCATGCACCTTGGGTACTGGATGTCAAATTGCGTGTGGTCATTAATTTTGAGCATTTTGCCTGGAGGTATTTCATATGGACTAGTATTTGGATGGGGTCACACATTACAGCTAGGGTATGTTGGGATATGATCCTTTGTGATCGATTCGTGTGTTTTTGTTCTACGGTGTGTGATGGGTTCTTAACATTGTGTTGTGGTGGTACTTGTTGAGCTTGCAGGACGGTTCTCTCATTTGAGTCATTTTCTATGTTTGATACACTTGAATTGTTGCGTATTGGCGCGCGGATTGCACGGTTTATGGCTTAAAGTTGTATTGGTGTGGCATGTCAGTAGGGCTGCTGTATTTGATAAGATGAGGTCGTCGGACCTAGAATGGGTGCTATCGAATCTGATTGCGGTATATTTGGAAGAATAATATCATAAGTCCGCTTAGAAATTGGCTATTATTCTTGTCGAAGGAGAGGGAGCTCCATGACTTGTTGATCTGATGAATGGTTATGAGTTTCTGCGTGCTTCTTTCATCATCTGTAGCGTACGAAAGTTTTAGAATGAGGTTTTGTTTGATATGAGGTTTACTACCAGTACCGATTTATTTTTAAGCAGCTACTGTGATTAGAAATTATTGCTATGAGTATTTGAGTTAAGTGGTATATCATGTGATTGTGTCTTGGGTTACAGTTAAGGCTCGATGCAGTTTATTTAGACTTATACAATATATAGATGCGAGATTTGGGTCCTATAGGAAATTTCGAATGTTGAAAAATTGGATTCCAAGGTTTATAGGCTAAGGTTGAATTAAGGATCTTCAGTTAGGTTGTGTCGTCAGGCTTATATGGTCCCTATAACCCCCGGGTATGTGCATGTATAGGTTACACGGTGATTTTATGGCTTTGGAATGACTCTTGGCACGTTCTAGAACGAACGTATGTTGAAATGGGGGAGGATATAACGACCCAACCGGTTGTTTTGAGAATTTGCACTTTGCTCAGTAGTTTGAGGGCACAAATATCTCTGCATGATGTATTATGACTTGTGTGAATCATCGGTTTTGGTTTTCAGGTTATTTAGAATCGATTTGGAAGAATGAATTTCATTGTTGAAGCTTTAAGTTGGAAGAGTTGACCAAGTTTGACTTTTATGAATTTGGCCCTGAAATGGAGTTTTGATGGTTCCGCTAGGTCTGAATGGTGATTTTGGACTCGAGCGTATGCCCGGATTTGCAATTGGATATTTCTAGATGGATTTCTGCACTAATTAGCGAAAGTTAGAAATTTGAAGGTTTGGAAAGTTCATAAGTTTGACCGGAAGTTGACTTTGAGGATATCGGATTCATATTGTGGTTCCAAGTATTGGAATAGCTTCATTATTTCATTTGGGACTTGTGTCCAAAATTTAAGTTTATTTCGAGTTGATTTGATATATTTCGGCGGAAGTTTTTGGAAGTCGAAAGTTCATTAAGTTTGATTTGAGATACGATTCGTCGTTTCGATGTTGTTATGCGTGATTTAAGGCCTCGAGTAGGTCCGTGTTATGTTATGGGACTTTTTGGTATGTTCGGACGGGGTCCCGAGGGGCTCGGGTGAGTTTCGGATAAGTTTGGTTGTGTTGAGCTCGTTTTTTATGTTTCGACGTCGGTTCTTCAAGCATAAATGGTACCACATTAAGCAAATAAGCTCCAATTTCTGTTTTTATTGAAGCATTAGATCTGTATCGTAATTATGGAGCCATATAAAGAAGAATAGTCAAATTTAGATATGATATGAGGAGTTTATTGTCATTTTACTAAGAATTGTGTTGCTAGATTTTTCAAATTAATTACGAAATTGCCACTGACTTCGTATTTAAAAATTTGCACTATTTTTAAATATTGAAACCAACATATCTCCTTCATTATAAGGTTAAATGGAGTGATTCAAAAGTCTAACTTAACTGAAATTTTACAAGAAATCCATTGGAGGTATCAAAAGCGAGTTTTGAGATTGTTTGGCACACGAAATGAGGCAGAACATCTGAGCAAAAATATTTAATATCATGGGTTTGTTCATTTAGTCATATTTTGAGTTGGGGAGCTCAGATTTGGGCAGTTTTTGAGGCAATATTTACCATATGAATTGGGATAAGTGTTCTCTACTCGGTTTTGGTTATATTTCATGAATCTATCTTCGTTTTTTGGTAATTGGATCGTGAATTTTAAAGAAGAAATTGGGGGGGTTTTGTCCAAAGTTTCATAGAGTGAATTTTTGAGTTTTGAACATCAATTTAGAGTCGGATTTGAGTGAAACTAGTATGGTTGTGACTCTACTATTTCCATGGGACTGTGTAGTTACCTAATCTTATCTGCAACTGTGAGCACGTGATTTTTGCTCTATATGAATTACTCCCATAAATTCAAAACAAAATAATTTCTTTTCATCATTTGTAATTTTTGTGGCATTTTCTGTTAATTATTTGTATTTGTCTGTGCATTTCAATTTGTTTAATTAATGAAAAATACAAAAATATGCTGCATTTGCATTTAAGATTTAATTTTTTGCATTTTTGAATTAATCAGTAATTCAATGTTTAATAAAAATGGAAAAAATCACAAAATAATTCATTGTTACACTTTAATTTTAATTTTTCGAATTCTGTTAGTTTTTTTTAATTTGGTATTTAATTAGTGGTGGTAATTATCGTTTAGAATTAATTAATTCAATTTGATAAGATAATTTGATTAGGAATTAATTTAGGTTTTATTTTTTTTAATTTTAATTTAATTTAAAAGAAATTAAAAGGAAAAATTGAAAAAAAAGAATAAAACAAAAAAAGAGATCAGATTTTTAGGCCAAATCTGATTTTGCAGCCCAAATACTCGTTTAACCTAGGCCCAGACCAGCCAAAACCCGGTCTGGTCACCCTTTTCCCCGAACGACACCGTTTCATGGGCAACAGATCAGGACCGTCGAGGTTTCTTAATCGGACGGTCCTGAAACTCGGGTCATTTAGTATTTAATTATCTGAACACCCCCCTACCCCCCTCTCATCGTCTCCACACCCTCATAGAACACCCCGCCGTCTCCGCCGTGCGCCGCCTGCCGGAATTCTCCTCCGCCGGCGGCGGTGCTCCAATCTACCCCATATTTACACCATTAGTTCCCCTCTTTCTCCTCTTTCCAAATATCCAAACCCCCTCCCTCGAATCCCAGCCGAACTTCTCGAATCTAGAATCAAAGGGAACGACCAAAACCCTAATTTGCCCAATCTGTCCCAAAATTACACCCTAGGATCCCCTTCATCTCCTCACCCCAAATCCCTAACCCGTTTCCTTCAAATCTTCGTCAAGCTCTTCGAATTTTAGATCAAAAAATGAAGCCCTAATCTGTTTCTCCCCTTTTAATTTTTGATGTTTTCAAGGCTCGATTCGAGCCCAAAAATTATGCCAGTCATTTGTTCTCAGTAAGAACAATTGATTAGTGTCATCTTTGGGTTCATTTCAAAGCTCACCGGATTCCGGACAAGTCGTCAATGTCCATTTAAGTTCGTCGCCTTTATCATTTGCCTAAGGTTAGACCAGTGTTTTCTTTCTCTTATTCTTTACTTAGTTTTGGTTCTGGTTTTTTGTGTTTGAATCTGTATGAATCCATTAGGTCTAATTGCAATAAGTTTTAGAGGTTATACGTCTGTTTAATAGCTATTTTAGATGATCTTGTGAATGCTACGTGTTTTATTCATGTTATGTTTGGTTCAATTAATAGAAGTTTTGCATTGTTGTTGAGAATTCCTTTGATCTGTTTGAAGCCTTTGGCATTTGTTTAGTACTATTTGTTTTACTTCAGGGGATCTTAGGGGAGTTAATTGTCATGCCTAGAACTTTGGGGGGTCTCAAAGGGAAGGGCAGGGGTAGTAATAATTGGTTGGGCAAAGGGCAGTTTGGGGACTTCATAAGGTAAGGGAATCAATTCCGTTAGGGGAGAGGCTCTAGAAGATAGGATAAACGTGAGTCTGTTAGGAGGGGTGATTTTCAGATTCTTTAGAGAGGTAACAGGGTAAAAACAATTTGGTTTGAGAGGGTTAAAATGGGAAATAGCTAGCTAGAATAGGGCTGCACTAGATAGGCTTATATAAAGACCTCCTTCTCCTCATTTTGGGACAGTTTTTTACACATTCTGAAATCTGAGAGAAAATTGGAAAACTAAGAAATACTGAAAATTCAAAAATAGCTGAAAAGAGTGAAAAGCACTGTTCCATTGAATTCTCTGTTTAAATTTTGAAGTTTTTCATTGCTGAAACGAGTTTTGATTTTCTTTGAAGTTGAAAATGGTTTGAGATTGGGTATTTGAAAGAGTTGATTTAAGTGTATTGATTGGTTTACTGTTCTACTGATGTTCTGAGTGAATTTCACTGTTCGAACTGCTGAATCTGGGCTGTTTCTTGCTACTGCTTGGCTGAACCTCACTCCTTCTTCCATTTTTCTTAATTTCCAGGTACATGCTCTAAATCCATCATGATGTAGCTCTCAAGTTGGGAATGAGAATAAAAGTCATGCTGATTCCTTCTATTTTATGTGTTCATTCGATTCAGTATAGTTCCTTTAGCTTTACTGATTAAATAGATCTCCATGTTATGTAATTAATTAGAGACTGTTTGAACTCATGAAATGCTTTTGGATATGTTAATTTAGCAATCTATATTAGCTGAATACAGGGTTTGTTCTAGTAAATGTATGGTGTACCACTATTTTGGTAGTTGATAGTGTGTATCATTTGAATTCGACGCATGAAGTTCAATGCATGTTGATTTTGGTTGTTCCATGCTTAGATACGTTAACAAAAGGAATACAGGGCTGTAAAGTTGAGAGGTGTCATCATATCAGTCTACTTTGGGTTTTAATTTGTGGTTCTATGATTAGAAATTTACATTAAGTGATGAGTTTAAAGGGGAAGGGGATAGCCTTAGGATTTCTTCAGCAAATATGAATGTTTCATGGTGCTAGATTCAAGCTGGCCTTCTTCAGTAGTATGTGTATCTTTCTGGCTTATCTTTCTATTTTGTGTCCGGAGTAAATCAACATAATTAAGAATCTGGGGGTAATTTGTTACGATCGGTGTAAATTTGTATGTTGGCTTCAGGAAGTTTGATAATATTGGAGCATGCTTACTTCAATTTGAGTTTATTAATAAGTTGGTGGTTTCTTATTTGTTGTATGAATAGGGTAATTTTTTAAGGTATGTATCTCTATTTGGAGCTTAGTGCTTCCAATGCTCCAAAGATCTCGTGGTGCCTGAGACTCGAACTCGAGTCGGATTATGTGGTAGCCATAGCGTTGGCTTTCCGAATTTGCTTCGCTTCAGGCATCCATTTGGTTTTATGGAGATTCGAAGTTGAGTCCCTCACCCCAAAATAAGAATAGAATACCTTCATGAACTTGGGGCTCATTCTCGGGCCCAAATGAAACAATTTCTTTTGAATGTGCTTAGTTTGTTCACGTTGGGCTGCTGGCACGTTAGTGATGGGCTGTCCCTCTTTGACTTTAATTCACCAATATGTTTGGGATTAGATTAAACCTTTGCTTTAAATAATCAACCTTCCCTTGTGAGTTTGTTTTCTTTTGAGGTTTCTTTAGTCACATCTTGGGCCTCAACTAACTAAATTATCAATGGTGGAGGTATGCCATTTAGTTGATTTTCTATGGCCCTCCCAAATACTAATTAGACACTAGTGATGAATATTCGTAGAAAAGCCTTTAGGGCCGTTTAAAATACAATTGTGATTATGTACACGTTCACGTGACATTATTACAATTCTAAAAAGCAATTCGGAGTATGTGTTCGCGTATCTTCGAACAAACCTTCTTAATAATAAAATGGGTTTTCGTAGGCTATTAATTAAATTAGCTCATATAGTCCGAGGTGTGTCATCTACCATTTAATCATACAAAATGCCGTATGTTCGTAGTTTGCTTTAGGCACGCCAACTTTTGCCAAACTTTAATAAGCCATAGTTTCGCATGACATGATTTTTGACGCGCCAAACAAATGGGTACACGTACGCGTGACCCGTTACAAGATAATTTTCTTAATAAAAAGTGGTAAAGGGTAAATGCACATAGGATCTAAAGTTAGTAATTAACCATTTTAATAAGCCAAGTATGATCAAAGAGACCGTGCTAGAACCACAGAACTCGGGAATGCCTAACACCTTCTCTAGGGTTAACAGAATTCCTTACCCGGATTTCTGTGTTCGCAGACCGTAAATAGAGTCAACTTTCCTCGATTCGGGATTTTAAACCGATGACTTGGGACACCATAAATTATCCCAGGTGGCGACTCTAAATCTTTAAATAAACAAATCCCGTATCGATTGTCCTTTAATTGGAAAAACTCCCTTATATTTATACCCTTTACGGGGTGTAGTAAAAAAGGAGGTGTGACAGCTCTGGCGACTCTGCTGGGGATCGAACCCAGAATCTCTGGTTCAGGGTTCAAGAATTTGAGCTTGTTAATATGATTTTGTTTGGATTTATTGTTAATATTACTATATTCTGTGAATCTTTTGTGCTAAATGCTATCTGTTTACCGCTTTAATATTATTTGAATTGTATATAACTGTCTTCTTACGCCACCCATCTGAGGCTTTTGGAAATGGTGCATACGTTCGCGTAGCCCGCTTTTTCTGTAGAAATTATACCAAATAGAACGAGGTTGGGCAAATGACAAGGCTGGGTAGACTTCAGTGCTCCCGGTACGTCGCCCCCTCCTCGGCCCCAGTTGTCCGCTCGGGTACCCCAAGTCTAGACCAAAACCCCAGGATTTAAACCTAGAAAAACACAGCCTCATGCCGGATCCCCAGTAGGAACGTTTGTTTGCATCATGTGCATTAGACTTAGGGGACTCAACACAGGGGTTGGGTCCGTCTAGGACAAGTATGCCCGAAATAACAGACCATCCTGATGCATTCTACGTGCTATGTGAACATTTATTTATTTTGGCTTGCATGCTGACCGGTCGGGGAAAATAAAGCGAAAAAGGAAAACCAAGAGTGATATAGGGAAGGAAATAAGGCCCGGTTCTAAAAATACCGGTATTTGAAAAACGTCCTGAAACTCTGCCCAAAATTTTTCAAAAAGAGTTATTTCAAAAGAGTCAAACACTATGTTCTTTCAAATGTGTCAAAATTGGCTGAACTACGCAGGTCTGATTCTCACCGGATGTGGGATATGTAGGCAACCTACATAAGGTTCGGCCTTATGTTTGAAAAAAAGAGAAAGAAAAGAGAGTCGGTGGTCGAGTGAATGCAATCTTGATTTTGGTCAAATAAGCCGATCCAGCTTCGGCAATGTCTTAAACTGTTCTTGCCGAGATAGCCTCAGAGTATTCATCAGTTGTCGAAAGGCTATTTTCGTAAAAGAATGGACAAGTTTGTGATGGGTCATAAAATAATTCCCCCAGGCCTCAAAATTCGCGTGAAATTGGGAAGGGGCCGCATTTGCAAAAACAGTCACTTGGCTAAAAGTTGGCATATAGGGGAAGAAATTATGGTCATTTTCTTCTTTTCCTTTCCCATTATTTTTCTTTTCTTCTTCAAAAAACTGTTTACAAAAGGGTCCACTCGAGTCAACCCTAGCCTTAATCTTCCACAGGAACAAATGAATACCATCCAAGAACCGCCAGAAGTGGTCAGGGAATAGGCTCAGCTACACTTGCGTATCCGGTGGAATGATCTAGACGAAGATGGTCAGAAATGAGTGAAAAAGCTCTTGGGTGCTCTTATAGACATCTTTGAGATCAAACCACGGGAAGATCTGATCAAAGCTTTAGTAACTTTCTGGGATCCTGTCCACAATGTCTTTTGTTTCTCGGATTTTAAGATCACCCCTACTTTGGAGGAGATAGCCGGGTACATTGAATTCGGACGGGATTTGAGGAAGCAACAACTTATATTTCCAAGGGCTCCATCGGTGCACAAGTTCTTTGACCTCCTGAATATTAGTAAACAGACAAATAAAGAACGTGTGAGCAACGGGTGTTGTGCTTTCCATTTCTTATACTTCAGGTTCGGGCACTCTGCTAGTTTTGAAACGCATGAAAAAGGTCTGAGCAACAAACAAGACAAGGGCCTTTGGCAAATTCATCGCCGGTTTGCATTTATTGTGGCATTCTTGGGGATCATGGTTTTTCCAAATGGGAAAGGGACGGTGGATATTTGTATGGCTAGAATTGCACAAATCCTTACTACCAAGGAAGATCATACACTTGCCCCATTGGTGCTGGCGGATATTTATCGAGCATTGACTCTATGCAAAGAAGGGGCTCAATTTTTTGAAGGATGCAGCATCCTTCTGCAAATGTGGTTGATCGAGCACCTTCTCCATCATCCCAGATTCATGAGTTATGGTTCGAGCCCGAATAACTTCATCACTAGTTACGAGGAGAGGATAAAAGATTATAATGCACCAGAAGGGTTTGAAGCATGGGTCTCTCACTTGAAGGTTCTTAATGCAGGTCAGGTCGAGTGGACTATAGGATGGCTCGTGAGGACAGAAGCCATCTATATGACTGCTACCAAAGGCTACATGAGGTTAATGGGTGTAAGGAGTATCCAGCCATATGTACCGCAGAGGGTCTTGAGGCAATTAGGAAGGTATCAGATTGTGCCTGAAGATAAAGATCTAAGCACCCAGGTCATAGAGTTACATCCAGAAGCTGCATTGCCCGAGGCTGTAGTTCAGCAGGATTGGAATAGCTGCCGGTATCTTAAAAATGGCACCCAGGTACCAGACATCGCTAGGGGAAGTAGATCCAAATAATGCTGCTTGGTTTGAGAAAATGTCTTATGTAAACAACGAGCCAGAGCCCGAAAGGCCCGCCAAAAGGCCTCATGTTCAAGCCTTTGATGATAAAATTCAGGAGAGGTTAGCTTGGGGGAGAAGGAAAAGGAATATAAGGCCATCATTCATGGTCTACGAGAAGAGTTGAGAAATGTCACCTTCAACAATGATTTGCAGTTATAAGAGGCCGAAGGTGAAAGGAGAAGATTGGTGCAAGAAAATGAAGCCCTTAGAGGTCAGGTTCGACAGTTGAAAAATTGAAGCCGAGAACCCAGACCGAAGCAAGAAAGATGAAAGGCTCATTTACAACCTCACTCAAAAGGTACGTGACTATGAAGATGACCTGCAGAAAGCTGAGTTTGAACTAGCAAAAACAGGGGCGAGGTTGGCTAAAAGCACCGAAGGGCGTGCAGCTTTCGTTCAACACATGAAAGAAAGATATGAAAAAGGGGTCACGGGTTGGGAAAAGGCAATTGGCAACCTCGAGGGTGAAATGGCTAAACAAGCCAAAGATTTTAAGGCCGAAAGAGAACATTGTTACACCTTAATGGCACGGCTAGAAAGAGACTTGCAATAACTCCAAGAGCAGAACCAGGTAGCCAAACGAACTTTGGAAGATTGAACTGAACAAATTGGGCATTTGTTGCAAGAGAAGGGCGTCATAAGAGAGCGAGTCAAAAGGGTCGCTAACTACATCGTGATGAAGTGCAGTAGCTGTGAGGATATGACTAGATCTATGTTCTTCGCTACTGTGATGATTTTTGTTCGTCGGGTAATGGAAGATCTCTACCACCTCCAAGGGGATTTAGCGAGTCGGCCCGCAGCGAGGCCGAATGATGCCCCTCGGGTCCCGGGGGCAATTGAGGCATTGATGTATTCGTTATTTCTTGAGTCTGTATTTTCTTTCCGTTAAATTTTGCCAGTTGTTTTGGAGTCTGTATTTCTTTTATCAAAGTATGTGGGTTGTTTGTTTTTTGAGTCTGTATTTCGTCTTTCATCAGAGTCTGTTAGTTTCTGTTTAAGTTTATTTCCGAGTCTTATTATGAAATATTTGAAAATTCCAAAAAATATTTTATTATTTTTATCTCCAAGAACTACGCTTGGTCTAATTCATACGGGGTCATGATACATAGGCAATCTCCATAGGATTTGACCGTAACCAAATAAAAGAGGGAGAAAGAAAATAAGAGAAAAAACAAGAGAGTAAAGAAAAGAAAAAGAGCGAAAAAACAAGAAAGAAAAAGAGAGAAAATAAGGGAGAAGAAACGATGGCAAAACAAGAGGGAAATGAGAGGATAAAGGAAAAAGGGGAGAAAAACAAAGAAAAGCAAAGAAAGAGGAAAAGAAAGAAAGTTGCAAATTAAAAGGCTGGGATGACGCATGCAACCGATCAAATACATAATAGAGACGGTTAACTGTTTAGGTGCATTCATGCCCAATATGCGGTTACCAATCTGTTGAAACCTAATCGCTAACAATGTTGGTGTTGATGCATTGAGTCCAGGCAGGTGGTTAGTTGATTGACATTCTGGCAACTCACTCATACAACACCCGATCGAAAGACGGGCTGAATATGTCCAACCAAGAACCGGAAACAAGTATTGTCGACCCATCGAAAGAAGTGGACGTTAATGCAATGAGGGAAGAAATGTATAAGCTAAAGCAATAGATGGCTGAAATGTACCAAGCCTGGGCGAAGGGGCATCCACCACCGGTTTATCCCGCCAACCCTGCTTATATCCCACCATCAGCCCAACCTCCGGAGCCTCCTACTGTGAACTCATCTCCAGCCTTTCCCCTCTACCAACAATGTCATGGCGCCACTTCCCATACTTCTCAAGCTCCACCACCCAAACAAGTCCAATACCCTCCCCCACCAATTACGCCTGTTTTTGTGGCACCTCCACCTGCTACATTACATCGATCTTCCAGTGAACCCCTGTTCCAGACTCATGACAACCAGTACTATCACCCTGAACCTACCTTTAAAGTTCCAGAACCATATTCTTACACCCCTCATCTTGATCTCACGGCAGAAACCGAGAAGCCACCCAAAAATCCTGAGCATGAGGAGATGATCAGAAAGGTAAAAAGCTTAGAATAATCATTTCGGGATATGAGGGGGTTAGGAGGCCAAGTAAGTGTGGCCTATAAATATTTATGTCTGTTCCCAGATGTTCAGTTACCAGCCGGGTTCAAGATGCCCAAGTTTGATTTGTACGACGGGCATGGTGACCCAGTAGCACACTTAAGAGGATTTTGTAGCAAAATGAGAGGAGCAGGTGGAAGAGATGAATTGCTGATGGCATATTTCAGCCAAAGTTTAAGTGGATCGGCCTTAGAATGGTATACCAGACAAGATCACAACAGGTGGTACACATGGGACGATTTGGCCCAAGACTTTGCCTGCCATTTTCAGTACAACCTCGAAATTATCCTAGAACGTCTGTCATTGACAAAGCTTGAGAAGAAGCCTGGGTGAGAGCTTCAAGGAATATGGATTCCGTTGGAGAGAGCAAAAAGCGAGGGTTGACCCTCCGATGAAAGAAAGCGAGATGGTTGATTATTTCTTGCAGGCTTTGGAACCCACTTATTTCGGTCACTTGGTGTCAGCAGTAGGTAAGTCCTTTAATGAAGTCGTAAAAATGGGAGGCATGGTTGAAGAAGGACTCAAGTCCAACAAGATCATGAGTTATTCAGCGATCAAAGCGACCACTCAGGCCATTCAAAACGGTACTGGGGGTTTGCTCGGGAAGAAGAAGGAGGAGGATGTTGCGACAATTGAGTTAGGAGCTTGGGTTGGATCCAAGAAACTTCCCTGTTACTACAACAAGCCGCGACCTTATCCCCAAACTTACCTCCACACTCCATATAACCCACCACAACACTATTACCCACCGCCAGATCCCCATTTTTCTGTCCATCACGCACAAACCTATACCCAACCTCCCGCTCACTCACAATGGCGTGCGCCAGCTCCACAAAATCCCTACCAAGCTCCACAAAATAACTATCTACCCCCAAAAGCCTACAAAAATCCTCCTGGAACGGGTTTTCGACCCAACCAAGCCTTTAAGAATGAGAGGTTGCAGAAGCAAAAGACTTTCACTCCATTGGGAGAATCATATGCTAGTATATTCCACAGACTGAAACAGTTGGGTATGCTGAATCCGATCAAGGCTAAATTGCCGAATCCCCCTCCCAGAAATCTTGACCTCTCGGTAAGTTGTGAGTATTGTTCAGGGGCCCCGGGACATGACACAGAGAAATGCTGGAAATTGAAAACAGCCATTCAAGAACTCATTGACACCAATCGGATTAAGGTCCAAGCTCCGGAGGCGCCTAATATCAATCAGAATCCCTTGCCAGCCCATTATGAAACAAATATGATTGAGATAGTTCATAAGGGGGGGAGCCTAAGAAGCCTTCGCAAACCGTCATGATGATTCGGGCTAGTGAAGTCAGGCCGTTTGAAAAGTCAACAAGTGAGAAGTCTGTGATCAAGTTGAACAGGGCAAATAATGAACCATCTGTGGAGGTCAAGAAGGGGTCCTCAAGTGATGTTGCAGGAACACATGAAAGAGCAAAAGTGGTTGTGCTAGGAGTGACAAACAAGCCTGTGGTAATTGTGAAGGGCGCCCCCACAGATCCTGTCATTATCAAACCGGTAACTCAATTACCGATAGTTAACAGCAAGGCAGTCCCGTGAAATTATGAACGAGTGACAGTGACTTACAAGGGGAAAGAGGTTGGAGAAGAAGTGTGTGAGGCCCATGGTTTGACTTGATCGGGGAGATGCTTTGCACCCGAAGAGTTGAGAAAAGCTAAGACTTCAAAAGATAACCCAGTGTTGGTGAAGAAAGTTGTGACCAAGGAAGAAGCAGAGGAGTTCTTGAGAAAGATGAAAGTGAGGACTATTCCATTATAGAGCAGTTGAGGAAAACACCGGCTCAGATTTCATTATTGTCATTATTGATCCATTCCGACGAGCATTGTCGGGCTTTGATGAAGATCTTGAACGAGGCCCACGTTCCTGACAAAATCTCAGTAAACCACTTGGAAAAGATAGCTAACAAGATATTTAAGGTAAACAGAGTCACTTTTTCTGATGATGAGTTGCCCATGGAGGGTACCGAGCACAATAGAGCCCTCTATCTGATGGTGAAATGCGAAGATTCCGTGGTTACTCGGGTACTGGTTGACAATGGGTCTAGCGCGAACATTTGCCCTCTCTCCACATTGAACAAGCTGAAAGTGGAGGATGAATGAATTCACAAGAACAGTATTTGCATTCGGGGATTCGACGGTGAAGGGAAAGATTCAGTCGGGGACATAGTGCTTGAGCGCACAATAGGGCTAGTTGAATTTACTATGGAATTCCAGGTGCTCGATGTGGCTGTTTCGTACAATCTGCTATTGGGACGACCCTGGATCCATGCTTCTAGAGCAGTCCCATTTACTCTGCATCAAATGGTCAAGTTTGAATGGGATCGATAGGAAATTGTTGTATATGGCGAAGATAATTTGTGTGTGCCCAATGATGCCATTGTTTCATTCATAGAGGTTGACGACGATAAGGGACCATGGGTTTATCAAGTTTTTGACACAGTATCGGTAGAGAAAATTCTGGAAGGAAAGTGCGTTCCAACTCCAAAGATGGTTGTGGTATCAGTCATGGTAGTTGTTGAAATGTTGAAAAATGGTTTCGTACCGGGCAAGGGTTTGGGTGTATCTCTGCAAGGTAATGTGCATCCAGTTTCTCTTCCAAGGAATCTGGATACTTTTGGCCTAGAGTTCAAGCCCACAGTTGCGGATGTGAGAAGAGCCAGGATAATAAAACAGAAAGCATGGGCCTTGCCAAAGCCAATCCCGCGTCTGTCCAGATCATTCGTCAGGCCGGGTATCAGAAAGCAATTATTGTCAAAGGTTCCTGGATCATTGATTGGTGCCGATGAGGACTTGGAGAAAGGACTCGAAAGGTTATTCGTCGAGGTTAACATGGTTGAGGTTGGGGAAGGGTCAAGCAAGGCAGATGTGCAATTCGTGGGACCACGTGCAAAAGTCAACAACAGGGAAGCTACTCCTCTTCCTATCTGGAGGGAGTCTTGGTAGTGGGTTTTGATTTTTCCTTTAGTTGTCTGGATTATTCCAGGGTCTGTAATTCACATATTATGTTCCGTCCAGTTGGATGTGTTACCCTGTTATCTTTAAATTCAATGAAATGCAATTATTCTTTTTCCTTTATTTCTTCTAATTTTATTTTGTTTTTTCTTTTGTACAGTTCTTTTTATGCTGATATCAATGACATGACATGCATGAGGAATCTTCGGCCCAGTTTTAAAAGCCAATCTAACTCTGAAATAATAATACAAGAAATTGAGTGTGATGACGAGTTAGAATTTGATGATGATGAGGCCTATGAAGATATTAGTAAGGAACTAAGTCATTTTGAGGAAAAGCCCAAACCTAATTTGAACGATATAGAAGCAGTTAATCTAGGGGACCAAAATAATGTCCGTGAAACTAAAATTAGTGTCCATCTGGAACCTCAACTCAGGGAGGAGATAATTAAAGCGTTGTTCGAATACAAAGATGTTTTTTCATGGTCCTATGACGACATGCCGGGTCTAAGCACTGATTTAGTGGTTCACAAGTTGCCCATTGACCCGGCATTCCCTCCTATCAAGCAGAAGCTGAGAAAGTTCAAAACGGATATGAGTGTAAAGATCAAAGAAGAGGTCACCAAGCAGTTTGATTGCAAAGTCATTCGGGTCACCCGGTATTCCACCTGGTTAGCCAATGTTGTGCCTGTGTCGAAGAAGGATGGCAAGACCAGGGTGTGTGTTGACTATTGGGATCTCAACAAGGCGAGTCCAAAAGACAATTTCCCATTGCCAAACATCCATATCTTGATTGATAATTGTGCCAAACATGAGATTGGTTCTTTTGTGGATTGTTACGCGGGTTATCATCAAATCTTAATGGACAAGGAAGATGTAGAAAAGACGGCATTCATCACGCCGTGGGGAACATACTGCTATCGAGTCATGCCATTTGGCTTGAAGAATGCTGGGGCAACCTACATGAGGGGAAATGACAACAATATTCCATGATATGATATACCAGGAAATCGAGGTGTACGTGGATGATGTGATCGTGAAGTCTAGAAAGCAGTCTGACCATGTCAGGGATATGAGAAAGTTCTTCTAAAGGCTTCGCAGGTACAATCTCAAGCTTAATCTTGCAAAGTGTGCTTTTGGGGTGCCGTCTGGAAAGTTGTTGGGGTTCGTAGTCAGCCGCCGGGGCATTGAACTGGATCCATCGAAAGTCAAGGCCATCCAAGAATTTCCGCCTACGAGGAACAAGACCGAGGGGATGAGTTTGTTGGGGAGATTGAATTATATCAGCAGGTTCATCGCTCATCTCACAATAACTTGCGAGCCTATATTCAAACTGTTAAAGAAAGACGCTGCGGTCAAGTGGACAGATGAATGTCAGGAGGCGTTTGATAAGATAAAAGGGTATTTGTCAAATCCACCAGTGTTGGTCCCGCCAGAACCAGGGCGACCTTTGATTATATATTTGACAGTTTTGGACAATTCATTCGGCTTTGTATTGGGTCAACATGATATCACTGGCAGGAAGGAGCAGGCCATCTATTACTTCAGCAAGAAATTCACGTCGTACGAGGTTAAGTATACTCATCTTGAGAGGATATGTTGCGCCCTAACTTGGGTGGCACAGAAGCTGAAACATTATTTGTCATCTTATACTACTTACCTCATATCTCACTTGGATCCATTGAAGTATATCTTTCAGAAGCCTATGCCCACAGGAAGGTTTGCATAGTGGCAGATCCTGCTCACAGAGTTTGACATTGTCTACGTGACTCGAACTACAATGAAATCACAGGCCTTGGCAGACCATTTGGCCGAGAACCCGGTTGATGAAGATTATGAACCTTTAAAAACTTATTTCCCTAATGAAGAGGTGATGCACATTGATGAGTTGGAACAAGTCGAGAAGCCGGGATGGAAACTTTTCTTTGATGGGGCTGCAAACATGAAGGGCATGGGGATATGAGCGGTACTTATTTCTGAAACAGGGCAGCACTACCCTGTTACGGCTCAACTTCATTTTTACTGTACTAACAACATAGCTGAGTACAAGGCATGCATTCTGGGTTTGAGGTTAGCTGTGGATATGGGTGTCCAGGAAGTCTTGGTCTTGGGTGACTCGGACCTCCTGGTGCACCAAATTCAGGGAGAATGGGAAACACGGGATTTGAAATGCATACCATACAGACAATGTTTGCATGGTCTTTGCCAGTGGTTTCAGTCAATAGAATTCAGGCATATCCCAAGGATCCATAATGAAGTTGCCGATGCTTTGGCCACTCTGGCGTCAATGTTACATCATCCAGATAAGGCTTATACGGTCCCTTTGCAGATTCAGGTCCGTGATCAGCATGCTTACTGCAATTTGGTGGAAGAAGAACTTGATGGGGAGCCATGGTTCCAAGATCTCAAAGAATACATCAGGATGGGGGTATATCCGATACAAGCCACAGGTGATCAGAAAAGAACAATTTGATGATTGGCAAGTGGTTTTTTCTTCAGTGGAGGGGTGTTATACAAAAGAACTCTAGATCTTGGATTGTTGAGATGCATAGATGCCAGACAGGCCACAGCTATCATGACTGAGGTACACTCCGGAGTTTGTGGACCGCATATGAGTGGGTACGTTCTGGCCAAGAAGATTCTCCGAGCAGGTTATTACTGGCTCACTATTGAGCGAGATTGCATCAGTTTTGTGCGCAAGTGTCATCAGTGCCAGGTGCACGGAGATTTGATTCATTCCCCACCATCTGAATTGCATACAATGTCGGCACCATGGCCCTTTGTTGCTTGGGGCATGGATGTCATTAGGCCAATCAAGTCAGCAGCATCAAACGGACACAGATTTATTCTGGTAGCCATTGATTATTTTACCAAGTGGGTTGAAGCGAAAACTTTTAAATCTGTGATCAAGAAAGCAGTGGTCGATTTTGTGCATTCAAATATCATTTGTCGGTTTGGGATTCCGAAGGTAATCATCACGGACAATGGCGCTAATCTCAACAGTCACCTGATGACGGAGACATGTCAGCATTTTAAGATTATACATCGCAATTCCACCCCGTACCTCCCTAATGCGAATGGAGCAGTCGAGGCAGCCAACAAGAATATAAAGAAGATACTTCAAAAAATGGTGGAAAGTTCTAGGCAGTGGCATGAAAAGCTGCCATTTGCATTGCTGGGTTATCGCACTACTATCCGTACTTGAGTAGGGGTCACTCCTTATTTATTGGGCTATGGTACGGAGGCAGTAATACCCGCAGAAATTGAAATCACATCCCTTCGGATTGTCGCTGAGGCAGATATTGATGACGCCGAATGGGTCAAAACCTGCTTGGAGCAATTAAGTCTGATTGATGAAAAGAGATTGGCAGTAGTACGACCAATTGTACCAACAGAGAATGGCGAGAGCATATAAAAAGAAGGTACGTCCACGGAAGTTCGAAGTGGGTCAGTTAGTGTTGAGACGTATCTTGCCTCATCAGGCTGAAGCAAAAGGAAAGTTCGCCCCAAACTGGCAGGGGCCATTTGTTGTAACTAGAGTGTTGTCCAATGGCGCATTATATTTGACGGATGTAGAAGGGAAATGTGTGGAGATGGCTATCAATTTTGATGCAGTCAAGAGATACTATGTATGATGTCTTTGTTTAATTGTACTTGTTTGTATTTGGCATGTCTCGAATATTGGAATGACGAAGGCATTTTGTTCTGCTATCTAAACACTTTATCTTTTGTCACCTCTCTTGAGCCTTATTTGTTTCCTTTCATACCCCTCCTTCAGAATCAGTAGCAAAAATCAGGAACACAAATGTGAAAGATAAGTAAAGGAAAAGAAGAAAAGAAAAGGACAAAAAGGGAGAGAAGAAAATGATGAAAAAAAAAGGAAAGAGAAAGAAAAGAATGAAAAGAAAAAGAAGAAAGAAGAAAAACAACAAAAAGAGAAAAAAAAAGCAAAAGAGAAAGAAAAGAAAGAGAAAAAGAAAATCACAACAACAAAGTAGTCTCTATGACATGAACTACGTTCGACCTGATTCCTTTTAAGGATACGTAGGCAGCCTCACAGTTCGGTCTCATCAAACAAAAATCCAAAAGCCCCCAAGCAAGAAACTAGGGTAGAAGTCGTGGTTGTTGTGAGAAATCTTATTCCGAAAGTTGTAATTTTAACCCATTTGAATTGTTTTGAGCCTTTTATGCCCTTTCTTTCTAACCCTGTCCAAAAGCCCACGTTACGGTCCAAAGAAAGACCTTCTGATCAGTCTTTGAGAAATGCCAAGTCGAGCAGATAAAGGTAATTCATGTCAAGGGCAGCACTCTGGTTCAAGCAGGAAAAATAAAAATGAGAGCAGGAAAAATAAAAATGAGAGAGTCTTATTGGTGAAAACCTTCACAGGCACCTTAAGGCGATGGGAGTTGAGAGAATTAAAATGAGAGAGTCTTATTGGTGAAAACCTTCACAGGCACCGTAAGGCGACGGGAGTTGAGAGAAATTAAAATGAGAGAGTCTTATTAGTGAAAACCCTCACGGGCACCTTGACGCGAAAGTGAGTTGAAAAGTCAACAAGTGAGAAAGGTCTGTTGGTGGAAAACTGTTTCAAGGCACCGCAGGATGAACAAGGTCAAGGTTTGGGTAAAGTAATCAGGTCATGGAAATTCTTAGGCGACAAAATACGGCAACTGAAAGGTGATTGGTTTGACAGATTGGGCCGATTAATCCGAAATGCATGTCATGATCATTGGTACCAACTGTTCCACTCAGATAAATTTCTTTTTCTTTTTCTCTTTGTAGCAGTCATCTAGTTTTGGATTCTTCTTATCCTTAACCCGCACAGTCATTGCATTTCATTTTCTTTTGGGTTTATTTATCTAAGATGTTTTAATGTCAGTGTTTTCCCAAGTAAGTGGAAAAGAATTTCAAAGCTCACTACCAACTTCCAAAATTGCAAATCACAACGTGGTCAGAGCATACTAAAAACAGCATGATGTAAGGTGAGATACAGGGGATCACCAGAAGTTTCACCGGTGGAATGATTTGGTAATGTCATGGAAGATGCAAAGGTTCGTCAAAGGTCATGGGATTTGAAAGTCAGTCAGAAAGTCAAAGCGGTTCAGGGCCAGTTCGGGAAAGCCATTCAGAACAAAACAATGCAGTGGAAAGATCTTCAACAAGAATGCCATCAGCTAACCACCATTTTAAACTGACAAAATTTTCTTTGATTGAAACAGGGGTAAAAAACTCGTTTGTTTCGGAGAAATTCTCCATAGGGGAAAGAGTAAGCGTCAAAATAGGTTTGACCGTAAACTTTCAGGACCCTCCTGGAAAATGGGACCTAGTTTAAAGTTCAGAAATAGCATAATCTAGCATAAATGTATCCCAAAAGAATATAAGTTAGCTTAGAAGTTTGCATGTTCGAGATAGGATTCAATTAGGAGTTTCCAGGACCCTCCTGAATAATGGGACTTAGCTTTAAGATTTCGATTAGATAATAACATTTAGCGTAAGTTCTGCTGTAGGGTAGTATAATTTAGCCATGAAAGTTATCACTCTTAAGATAAAACTTGACTTTTGATTTTTAGGACCCTCCTGGATAATGGGGAGTAATTTAAGACCCTCTTAGATAATAAGATTTAGCAGAAATCACACCTGTAGAAGACATAACTTATATTTTAAAAAATTGTCCTTTAGTTAAGACTTGTCAGGACCCCCTGAATAATGGGATCTAGCTTTTAATTCTTAGTAATACTTGGTAATATGATTTAGTTTTACACTCACATCTGTGCCCAGCCACCAAACTGGGGCAGAAAAATTTTCTTTGTTTTGTCTATTTTGAAGTCAGGAGCCCGCTTGGAGAGCAGGGAATACATTTCAAGTTGAAGTCAGGAGCCCGCCTGGAGAGCAGGGAATACAATTTAAGTTTTAGCTTTCAAATTCTTTGTTTTGTCTATGTTGAAGTCAGGAGCCCGCCTGGAGAGAAGGGAATACATTCAAGTTCAACAATCAGGATCCCGCCTGGAGAGCAGGGAATACATTTCAAGCCAGCAGTCAGGAGCCCGCCTGGAGATCAGGGAATACTTTCAAGTGTAGTAGTCAGGAGCCCGCCTGGAGAACAAGGGAGTACAATTTAAATTTTAGCTTTCAAATTCTTTATTTTGTCTATGTTGAAGTCAGGAGCCCGCCTGGAGAGCAGGGAACATATTTCAAGTTGTAGTTAGGAGTCCGTCTGGATAGCATGGGAATACATTTAAGTTCAGTAATCAGGAGCCCGCCTGGAGAGCATGGGAATACATATCAAGTTCAGCAGTCAGGCACCCACCTGAAGAAGGTGAAAACATCTCAGATTATAATTCAAGGCAGCAACAAAGGGATTCCACCGAGAGAATAGAGGACAACAAGGCAACAAGAAACACAAGAGCAAGTTTGAAGATCTAGATAGGATTTTGTAAAACATAGATCATAGTCTAGTCTAGCTTCTTTTATTTTTGACATGGTGTAATAAGGGGTTCAGTAAGCAGTAGCAGCAGCAGCAACAACAGTGAAAGCACAGCTTCATGGTAGTCCCAGCTACCAAAACTTCTTGAACTACACTGACCTGATTCCTTTATAGCCAAAGATATGTAGGCAACCTCGAAAGCAGGGTGCGGTCAAATCTTTCAAAAATGCTTCCCACAGAGTATTCAGACGGGCAAAAATCGCTCGTATCCGCTCACTTTATCTTTGCACGAAAACTCTTCGTGTTTCCGAGCAAAGAGGGGCAGCTGTGAGCATGTGATTTTTTCCCTATATGAATTACTCCCATAAATTCAAAACAAAATAATTTCTTTTCATCATTTGCAATTTTTGTGGCATTTTCTGTTAATTATTTGCATTTGTCTGTGCATTTTATTTTGTTTAATTAATGAAAAATAAAAAAATATGCTGCATTTGCATTTAGGATTTAATTTTTTGCATTTTTGAATTAATCAGTAATTCAGTGTTTTATAAAAATGGAAAAAATCATAAAATAATTCATTGTTGCACTTTAATTTTAATTTTTCTAATTTTGTTAGTTTTTTTAATTTGGTATTTAATTAGTGGTGGTAATTATTGTTTAGAATTAATTAATTCAATTTGATAAGATAATTTGATTAGGAATAATTTAGGTTTTATTTTTTTAATTTTAATTTAATTTAAAAGAAATTAAAAGGAAAAATTGAAAAAAAGAAGAAAACAAAAAATGAGATCAGATTTTTGGGCCAAATCTGATTTTGCAGCCCAAAATACTCGTTTAACCCAGGCCTAGACCAGCCAAAACCCGGTCCGGTCACCCTTTTCCCCGAACGACACCGTTTCATGGGCAACAGATCAGGACCGTCGAGGTTTCTTGATCGTACGGTCCTGAAGCTCGGGTCATTTAGTTTAATTGTCCGAATGCCCCCCTACCCCCCTCTCTTCGTCTCCACACCCTCAGAGAACACCCCGCCGTCTCCGTCGTGCGCCGCTTGCCGGAATTCGCCTCCGCCGGTGGAGGTGCTCCAATCAACCCCATCTTTACACCATTAGTTCCCATCTTTCTCCTCTTTCCAAATCTCCAAACCCTCTCCCTCGAATCCCAGCCGAACTTCTCGAATCTAGAATCGAAGGGAACGACCAAAACCCTAATTTGCCCAATCTGTCCCAAAATTACACCCTAGGATCCCCTTCATATACTCACCCCAAATCCCTAACCCGTTTCCTTCAAATCTTCGTCAAGCTCTTCGAATTTTAGATCAAAAAATGAAGCCCTAATCTGTTTCTCCCCTTCTGATTTCTGATGTTTTCAAGGCTCGATTCGAGACCAAAAATTATGCCAGTCATTTGTTCTCAGTAAGAACAACTGATTAGTGTCATCTTTGGGTTCATTTCAAAGCTCATCGAATTCTGGCCAAGTCGTCAATGTCCATTTAAGTTCGTCGCCTTTATCGTTTGCCTAAGGTTAGACCAGTGTTTTCTTTCTCTTATTCTTTACTTAGTTTTGGTTCTGGTTTTTTGTGTTTGAATCTGTGTGAATCCATTAGGTCTAATTGCAATAAGTTTTAGAGATTATGCGTCTGTTTAATTGCTATTTTAGATGATCTTGTGAATGCTGAGTGTTTTATTTATGTTATGTTTGGTTCAATTAATAGAAGTTTTGCATTGTCGTTGAGAATTCCTTTAATCTGTTTGAAGCCTTTGGCATTTGTTTAGTACTATTTGTTCTACTTCAGGGGATCTTAGGGGAGTTAATTGTCATGCCTAGAACTTTGGGGGGTCTCAAAGGGAAGGGCATGGGTAGTAATAATTGGTTGGGCAAAGGGCAGTTTGGGGACTTTATAAGGTAAGGGAATCAATTCTGTTAGGGGAGATGCTCTAGAAGATAGGATAAACGTAAGTTTGTTAGGAGGGGTGATTTTCAGATTCTTTAGAGGGGTAAGAGGGTAAAAATAATTTGGTTTGAGAGGGTTAAAATGGGAAATAGCTAGTTAGAATAGGGCTGCACTAGATAGGCTTATATAAAGACCTCCTTCTCCTCATTTTGGGATAGTTTTTTACACATTCTGAAATCTGAGAGAAAATTGGAAAGCTAAGAAATACTGAAAATTCAAAAACAGCTGAAAAGAGTGAAAAGCACTGTTCCATTGAATTCTCTGTTTAAATTCTGAAGTTTTCATTGCTGAAACGAGTTTTGATTTTCTTTGAGGTTGAAAATGGTTTGAGCTTGGGTATTTGAAAGAGTTGATTTAAGTGTATTGATTGGCTTACTGTTCTACTGATGTTCTGAGTGAATTTCACTGTTCGAACTGCTGAATCTGGGCTGTTTCTTGCTACTGCTTGGCTGAACCTCACTCCTTCTTCCATTTTTCTTAATTTCCAGGTACATGCTCTAAATCCATCATGATGTAGCTCTCAAGTTGGGAATGAGAATAAAATCCATGTTGATTCCTTCTATTTTATGTGTTCATTCGATTCAGTACAGTTCCTTTAGCTTTACTGATTAAATAGATCTTCATGTTATGTAATTAATTAGAGACTGTTTGAACTCATGAAATGCTTTTGGATCTGTTAATTTAGCAATCTATATTAGCTGAATACAGGGTTTGTTCTAGTAAATGTATGGTGTACCACTGCTTTGGTAGTTGATAGTGTGCATCATTTGAATTCGACGCATGAAGTTCAGTGCATGTTGATTTTGGTTGCTCCATGCTTAGATACATTAACAAAAGGAATACAGGGCTGTAATGTTGAGAGGTGTCATCATATCAGTCTACTTTGGGTTTTAATTTGTGGTTCTGTGATTAGAAATTTACATTAAATGATGAGTTTAAAGGGGAAGGGGATAGCCTTAGGATTTCTTCAGCAAATGTGAATGTTTCATGGTGCTAGATTCAAGCTGGCCTTCTTCAGTAGTATGTGTATCTTTCTGGCTTATCTTTCTATTTTGTGTTGTCACACCTCCTTTTTACGCGCCCGGGGGCGCAAGGGAGTTTTTTTTTTCAGTTAAAGGACAATCGAAACGGGATTTGTTTATTTGTTTCAGAGTCGCCACTTGGGAGATTTAAGATGTCCCAAGTCACCAATTTAATCCCGAATCGAGGAAAATAATGACTCTATATTCAGTCTGTGTACCAGAAATCCGGATAAGGAATTCTTTTAACCCGAGATAAGGTGTTAGGCATTCCCGAGTTCCGTGGTTCTAGCACGGTCGCTCAACTGTTATATCCGGCTTGATTATCTGATTTTATACAATTGTGTGAACTTATGTGCAAAATTTAACTTTCAACCGCTTTTATCGTTTACTGTTTTTATCAAGAATTGCAACGTTGTGAAAATGTATCTCGGACCGCGTTACAATCAATGTACCCGTGGTCGTTGACACACTTTGATTCCGTTGAGATTTGGATTTGGATCACATCAATGCGCACCCGAGTTTGAGGAAATTAAATTATTAAAGGCGCACCTAAAGCGACTAGCGTATTTATTTTGAGTAGGACCGTGGAATTCTACTAAACGGTCCATCCTTAATTCTAAACCATTTTAAAGCAAATATTTACTGAGGGCCCTGCAATTTGTATTTTTATTTGGCGAGGCTCATCTCATTCTTATTTTTTTAAAAATGAATTTGCAACGTCATGGACACGCATCTCGAACCACGTCACAATCAATGTACCCGTGATTAGAAACACATTTCGACTCCGTTGAGAATTGGATTTGGGTCACATAAATGTGCACCCGAGTTTAAGAAGGTAAGATTTATTAAGGCGCATCCTAAAGAGTCTAACGTATTGTTATTTTAGGAGGGTTGTGAGATTTTCTAAACAACCCGTCCTGGAAACTAAATGCTTCGATAATATACATCTAACAAGGGCCCCGCATCTGCGCGTTTGGATTATTTCCGTCGAGGCTCATCTTGTTCTTATTTTAAAAGGATATCCTATAGCAACTACGTTTCTTGTCGTGTTTGTCCCTATCAATTGAAAACAGTAGATAGTCCTAATTAATTACATGTGTGAAGTTGTTTGTAACAACATTCAGAAAGGCTTAAAAATCCGAAACGGGGCTGCATGCACAGTCAGCCGAACAAGTAACCACGGGCCCAAATCCAGCCCAAGCGTGATTGGCCAGACCTGGGCCACTGCTTGTTCGATGCAAGCCTGCCGGGTCTGTTTTGACCCGGGCTCGACCCTCGTGGGGTTGAGATTGTAAACCGTGTTCTTTATCTAAAAAAAAGGGGTTTAACAATTATATATGGAATATTTATTGGAAAGGAAAGGAATTAATTTACAGTGTACGATTTTCATGCTTGGCATACATTACATGCTTATACTACACTATTGCACTAAATCTGAGATACAACCTATTGCCTTGGGCATACTCTTATCATCATCCTATATACACAATCTAACATTCAACTACCATTCGTTGACAGTTATTAGGCCTGAAGGCTATCTCCAGCATCCAAAACAAGCATAAAATTTTCTACATTACATGATATTTAAGGTAACAAACTATGTATATAAAAAAAACATTCTTTAGGTCTTTCATTTACATTCATGCTCAAATTTTCAGCTACATCTGACAGTGTATTGGGTGTGTACCTGGTATAGAAAGGAAAGGAAGAAAGGGAATAATCAGTTGAGTAGTGTGCCACAAACAACAGCAGCAGCAGACACACAGCAACAACCAACAACCACAAGTGTTTTCTACAGTCCACAGACAACCAGCAGTATTTCCCAGAACAAAAGAACCAACAGATAGTTGTGTACCAAACGAGCAAATCCCAGGAAAGAGTGATGAAATAAACAGCAATAACAGAGTATTCAATGCAGCAACAATACCAATTCAACAACCAGAAACAGCTCAGTCAGTGCTAAAGAAACTGAACTTGGCCAAGACAGCTTGACCAATATGAACTCTTATATAGCTCTCAGACAGTGTTTGGTTACAATGTTTTACTGAAACTCTCTTCTGTTTTCAGTCTTTTCTTTAGACTCACAAAACCTTTCTCAAAACTAAAAATTCCAGCCTCAAGACTCCAAAATTCTTCCCCTTTCTAATCGAAGGTCTCCCTCTTTTATAGCCTAATCTTAATACTTTAACAGTCTGTTTTGACAACTCAAAATTCCCCCTTTTCGTAGTTTTTCCACCCACTTATTTTAAATAACCAAAACTCCCATGAAATCCCTGTCAGCCCCTCTCTCCTCTTTTTGTTAAAGTGTCCTAGTCCCTTATTTATTTAACCCAAAGTATGGGCAGCAGGAATATAATCTGACATCACATGCTGTCCAATTATTTTAATTCCCTAAAGCTAACCATACACATGCTGCCCAGACTGTCTAAACCAAATAAACATGGCATCGTATTTTAAAATCCAAGTCTGAGCTGCCATTATAACCCTCCCCCTAGATGTTCTTTAATTCAATTTGAACAAGCTCAATTGGCAATTCAATTCAGTTCCTAATGGGATTCAAATACGATCACAGCAGAAATAAACAACACGAATCAAGTTGTTACCATTAACGACTGAAACTAATTGACGACATATATCGACTCGACTATATTAATCGTAACACATAACAATCAATCGTTCATATAAACAACACGTATATAGTCCCAAATAACTTCGGACAACTTTGTTCAAACACTGGGAACCTATATGAATTAAACTCTTTTGACGACTAATTTAATTGACGAACATGTATATCACAGAGTATAATCAGAGCACACATAGAAAATCAAACGACCAAATAAAAGGTCTTTGACAGAGACGGGAGAAATTAAGAAAACATCACACAATAACAAACAGGCACAACAAAGCATGCTAACCATTCAATCAAAACTAAAACAAAGAGAAAGAAAACTTACTGAAAGGGTTAAAAAAACTGTCCCAAATTCGACTTAGCTTTGACCCTTTGAGGCCGAACAAATTTTAACCAGGGTGTTCTCACATGATATCACCTTGGTTAAGATCCATTAAACCTCAAACCTTTGTTAAGACCGGCCGGATTCCAAGGCTATTAGTGTTCTAGGTTTCGGATCTCCAGATCTGATTTTTTAGGAGTTGTGTGTAGATTCGGACCAAACCAAGCTTGGTTTGGTCACGAGTAGGGTCAGGGGAGTGTCTGGTATGAAGATGGGGTAACTTGGCATAGGTCCGGGTTCAACTCAAATCTTCAAATGAAGATTCGAGACGAACGAAAGTGATTCGAGGCAAATGGATAGTAGATCCATGTTCAGGAGAGTGCGGTGGTCCTAGGGTGTTCAGGAGGTGGCCACCGGCGTCCATGCCGCCGGATTTAATGGCGAGGGAGACGGGGGCGGCTAGGGTTTCTAATGGGAGGTCCGGGTTTGAGCTTGGGGACGAAGGGATGGGGTGTTGGTATAGGGGGCGTGGGGTGTAAGGGAAGGTTTATATATGGTCTATGGGATTGGATCTGAGCCGTTAGATCAGATGATCTCAACGGCTTGGATCTGAGGGTGAGAAATGAGACGGGGTCGTTTGGTAGTTAAACGGGGTCGTTTGGTTTAAGTGAGGGGTTGGGTCGGATTGGTTCCTGGGTCGGGTTTGAAAATGGGTTGCTGAAAGAGATCCTGAGCCGTTGGATTGGCCTGGACAGACGGCTCAGATTGATTTGCCTGAAACGGCGTCGTTTCAGGAGGTGCCTGGGCAGGCCTGGACTTGGACTGGGTCTGAGTGCTGGTTTGGGCCTGTTTTTGTTTCATTTCTTTTGGGCCCAAACCGATTTTCCTTCACTCTTTTGCTTATTTTTTTTTTTTAAACAAAAATGAGATAATAATAAAATAGTGAAATTAAAATCAACAACACTGTAACATTTCCACATAATTATCACAAAAATATTTAAGTAAGTTAAATCACAACCTAGAACGAACGACGCACATATATTTATATTTTTTGAATTTTCTTTTAACGACACATATTTTTTGTATTTTTTTGTTTGATAATGACTAGATGCAAAATGGACAGACCCACAAACGACTAACAACACATGTCACGAAAAGAAAAAATTTGTACAGCGAAGCCATTTGTCACTATTTTTATTTTCTTTTGGAGCGATTGTCCGTGAAGCAAAAATCACGTGCTTACAGCTGCCCCTCTTTGGACGAAGACACGAAGGGTTTTCGCGCAAAGATAAAGCGAGCGATTTTTGCCCGTCCGAATTACTCCGTGTGAAGCATTTTTTGAAAAAGATTTGACCGAACCTTTGCTTCAAAGGTTTCCTACATATCCTGGGCTGAACAGGAATCAGGTCAATGTAGTTCGGGAAATTTTGGTAGCTGGGACTACCGTGTGACTGTAGTGTTTGCTGCTGTTGTGCGCTGTTGCATGCCGCTGTAGGATGCTACCGCTCACTGATCTCCTTGTTACATTGATCTTGAAAGGAAAAACAAGAAGCTAGGCTAGAGTATGGGATCTCATCTATCTCCAACTTGTTCTTGTTGTCTTGCTTTCTTGTCGGCTAACACTTTCCTTTGACGCCTTTATTTTGTGAACTTGGCAGATTATGCTGGTCCTTCGTCTTTTCTGAATGCCGGTTTTCATCACTTTGTTTGATTCGCTGGGAATATGGCTTTCTTCTTTAAATCTTTCAATGGTTTCTTCAGCGGTATGTTTCTTCATCAGCATTGTCAAACTGGGCATGCTACAATGTTTCCGAACTGCTTCTTCTGAGATGCGTTCCTTCTTCCTTTTGAATGTGCGCTGCTTTGGCAGACTTCTGCTTCTTGGCGCTGGGGATTTTATTGTTTCCTGTTTGGGGATCTCTGTTGTACCCTTCCGTCTTCAGGTGGGGTAACTGATTCCAAAATCTAGAGCTGAATGTATTCCCGCATTATACTGGTGGGCGACCTAGAACTTAAAGTATTCCCGCGTTATACTGGTGGGCGACCTAGAACTTAAATGTATTCCCGCATTATACTGGTGGGCGACCTAGAACTTAAAAGTATTCCCGCATTATACTGGTGGGCGACCTAGAACTTAAAAGTATTCCCACATTATACTGGTGGGCGACCTAGAACTTAAAAGTATTCCCGCATTATACTGGTGGGCGACCTAGAACTTAAAGTATTCCCGCATTATACTGGTGGGTGACCTAGAACTTAAATGTATTCCCGCATTATACTGGTGGGCGACCTAGAACTTAAATGTATTCCCGCATTATACTGGTGGGCGACCTAGAACTTAAATGTATTCCCGCATTATACTGGTGGGCGACCTAGAACTTAAATGTATTCCCGCATTATACTGGTGGGCGACCTAGAACTTAAATGTATTCCCGCATTATACTGGTGGGCGACCTAGAACTTAAAGTATTCCCGCATTATACTGGTGGGCGACCTAGAACTTAAATGTATTCCCGCATTATACTGGTGGGCGACCTAGAACTTAAAAGTATTCCCGCGTTATACTGGTGGGCGACCTAGAACCTAAATGTATTCCCGCATTATACTGGTGGGCGACCTAGAACTTAAAAGTATTCCTGCATTATACTGGTGGGCGACCTAGAACTAAAAGTATTGAAATTGCTTCCCCGTTCTTTCGAGAAAATTTTCGACAATCGGCAGAAAATTTTCTGCCCCGGTTTTTGGTGATTTCCCTGACGTTGCATCTTGCTGCCATCATCAGTCCTTTGTTTTCCTGCAGCAGACAAAAGGATTTAATTAGTTTTCATTGTGGCGGTAGAGGGTGCCTTTTTGGCGGATGATTTTTCCTTTCTTCTCTTTTCTTGCTCTATGTCCCATAATTGATTAGTGGGCAAGGCTGCCTGTTGGGGGTCTCTAGCCTGCTGGGGATGGGCTTTCAATTAATCCCCTTTTCCGCTTTCTTTTTAAGCATATTCTGTGGGAGTCTGCTTTTAACTCCCGAAACCACTCCCTTTAGGAGCTTACTTCCTCCAAAATTGCCGGGCACGATCATTGTGTTGTCTGGGGTCGGCCTTTAAGACTGTTTGTATTATCCTGCACTGGATGAATTCCCCTTCGATCTCTGGTAGTAAGCTTTGAAAAATCCTTTTCAAGACAAATTTTAGGAAGAGAAATAAAAGCTAGAAAAGGAGAAAATCTTTCTGAACCCATATTTTGGTGGGAGAAGAAACTCAAAAGAACTTGTCTGGAGGACATGACTGGTCCCTGTGATCATGACGTGCACCATAGATTCCCGACCCAGTTTATTTGTATCAATCGATTTGCCCGATGGTCTGACTTGCTGGAGATGATAAATGACTGTCCATTTTGTTGCAAATGTGGTAGCTTTTGCTGATTTGTCTTGTCGCCTCATAGTGCCCTTTGAGGGGTTTTCACTAATGAGACTCTCTCCTTTCTCTCATCTCCCGGCGCCTTATGGTGCCTGTGAAGGTTTTCACCAATAAGACTCTCTCATTTCATATCCCTCATCTTACATCGCCTCTCGGTGCCTGTGAAGGTTTTCACCGATAAGACTCTCTCATTTTATATCCCTCATCTTACATCGCCTCTCGGTGCCTGTGAAGGTTTTCACCTATAAGACTCTCTCATTTTATTTCTTTCGAGGAATCGGGGTGTTATAGATATGACCCTCCCTTCTGGAGATTCCTTTGACCATCAACTCATTCCCAGTCTTACGATCCTCTTCTTTGCTGGGTATCGGTGTATTAGTCTCGGCTTTATTTGCCTGACTTGGCATCTCTTGGACATTGATCGGGAGGTCTTTTGGATGTTGATGTTGGTTTTGGTGTGGGATTGAAGAAAAGCTACAAAAATGAAGATAATTTGATGGGTGATGTGTTACAACTTTTGGAATCAAACCTTTGTTGGAACTTAAAACATACCCTCTGCCCCAGTTTTCTTGCTTGGGGAATTTATTATTATTATTTTTTTTTATGTTGTGCTATGTGCATTACGCACGTTGTGCCTATTATGCACACTATGTACATTATGCATCCTATATTCACTATGATGCATACTATGACCGAGCCGTGAGGCGCTTACGTATCCTCTTTGAGGAATCAGGTCAAACGTAGTTCCCACGGGTTTTGTATTTTTTTATGATTTTATCTTCTTCTTCTTTTTTTCTTTTTCCTTCTTTCCATTTTCTTTTCTCTTTTTTTTCATTTTCTTTTCTTTTCTTTTTCTCTCTTTTTTTTCCTATCGTTTCCATTAGTGATTCCAAAAGAGGGGTATGAAAGAATAACTTTAAGCTCAAAGGGGGAAACAAGGGTTAAAAAGTGTTTGGATAGAAGAAAGAATTGCCCCCGTCATCTCATTATCCAATAAATGCCAAATACAAACAAGTAAACCAAAAATTGCCATAATTAAATAGATTACGCATAATATCTCTTGACCGCATCTGAATTGATAGACATGTCGACACATCTACCTTTGACATATGTCAAACACAAAGCACTGTTGGACAATACTCTGGTCACGATATAAGGCCCTTGCCAATTTGGGGCGAATTTGCCTTTTGCCTCGACCTGATGTGGGAGGATCTTCTTTAATAACTGCTGCCCTACTTCAAATTTCCTGGGGCGCACCTTTTTATTATACGCTTTTGCCATTCTTTTCTGGTATAGCTGACCATGGAACACCGCTGCCAATCTTTTCTCATCTATCAGGATCAACTGTTCCAATCGAGCTTTGACCCATTCATCGTCATCAATCCCGTCTTCAGCGACAATTCGGAGGGACGGAATTTCGACCTCCGCTGGTATTACGGCCTCATTTCCGTACACCAACAAATAAGGAGTTGTGCCTATGGAAGTTCGGACGGTGGTGCGGTAACCCAACAAAGCAAAGGGTAATCTCTCGTGCCATTGTCTGGACCCTTCCACCATTTTTCGCAGTATCTTCTTGATATTCTTATTGGCTGCTTCGACTGCTCCATTTGCCTTAGGACGATATGGGGTGGAATTGCGGTGTGTAATCTTGAATTGTTGGCATACCTCTCTCATCAAGCTGCTATTAAGATTCGCACCGTTATCCGTGATAATCACTTTTGGGATCCCAAATCTGCAGATGATATGGGAGTGAACAAAGTCCACCACTGCCTTCTTGGTTACTGATTTGAAGGTTTTAGCCTCAACCCATTTGGTGAAGTAATCAATGGTCACTAGAATGAACCTGTGACCGTTGGACGCTGCTAGCTCGATGGGCCCAATGACATCTATGCCCCATGCCACAAACGGCCAGGGTGCTGACATCGTATGTAACTCTGTTGGCGGAGAATGAATCAAATCTCCATGTATCTGGCACTGATGGCATTTCCTCACGAAAGTGATACAGTCGTGTTCCATGGTTAGCCAATAACACCCTGTTCGAAGGATCTTTCTTGCCAATACATATCCGCTCATGTGTGGCCCACAAACTCCAGCATGTACCTCTGCCATAACCGACGTTGCTTGACTGGCATCTATGCATCTCAACAATCCCAAATCCGGGGTTCTTTTGTACAATACTCCTCCACTGAGGAAGAAACCGTTCGACAAACGCCGAAGGGCTCTTTTTTGGTCTCCAGAGGCATGTTCTGGATATATCCCCGTTCTGAGGTATTCCTTGATATCATGAAACCAGGGTTTGCCATCTGCTTCTTCTTCTACGGCATTGCAGTAGGCGTGCTGATCACGGACCTGGATGTGTAGAGGATCAACATACATTTTGTCAGGATGGTGCAGCATTGATGCTAAGGTGGCCAAAGCATCCGCAACCTCGTTGTGAACTCTAGGGATGTGTTTGAACTTCACCGATCGAAATTGCTTGCTCAGATCATGCAAGCATTGTCGGTATGGTACGAGTTTTAGATCTCGTGTTTCCCATTCTCCCTGAATTTGATGTATCAAGAGGTCCGAGTCTCCCAAGACCAAGACGTCTTGGACATCCATGTCAGCAGCCAGGCACAGACCCAGAATGCAAGCCTCATACTCGGCCATATTGTTGGTGCAATAGAAGCGTAGTTGAGCCGTAACAGGATAATGCCGTCCTGTTTCAGAAATGAGTACTGCTCCTATTCCAACCCCTTTTGCGTTTGCAGCTCCATCGAAGAAAAGCTTCCAACCTGGTTCCTCAGGTAATTCCAAATCATTCGTATGCATCACCTCTTCGTCAGGAAAATACGTTCTTAAGGGCTCGTATTTTTCATCAACGGGATTCTCTGCCAAATGGTCTGCCAGTGCCTGGGCTTTCATGGCCATCCTCGTTACGTAGATATCAAACTCTGTGAGTAGAATTTGCCACTTTGCCAACCTTCCCGTGGGCATAGGTTTCTGAAAGATATACTTCAATGGGTCCAAGCGGGATATGAGATAAGTAGTATATGAAGACAGGTAGTGCTTCAACTTCTGAGCTACCCAAGTTAGGGCGCAGCATGTTTTCTCGAGTTGAGTGTACTTGACCTCATGCACTGTGAATTTCTTGCTAAGATAGTAGATGGCTTGCTCCTTCCTTCCTGTGTCGTCATATTGCCCCAACACACAACCAAATGAATTTTCCAAGACCGTCAGGTAAAGAATTAGGGGCCTCCCGGGCTTAGGCGGGACCAATACGGGTGGATTAGACAGATACCCTTTGATTTGGTCGAAAGCCTCCTGACACTCTGCCGTCCAACCTACCGCAGCATCCTTTCTCAGCAACCGAAATATGGGCTCGCAAGTTGCTGTGAGTTGAGCGATGAACCTGCTGATGTAATTGAGTCTACCCAGCAAACTCATTACCTCTGTTTTGTTCCTTGGCGGTGGCAAATCTCGGATGGACTCAATTTTGGATGGGTCTAACTCAATCCCCCGTCGACTGACGATGAATCCTAGCAACTTTCCTGATGGAACCCCGAATGCGCATTTGGCCGATTTAAGCTTGATGTCATACCTTCGAAGTCTTTGGAAAAATCTCCTTAGGTCTGCCACATGGTCCTCCTGACGCCAAGATTTGATGATCACATCATCGACGTACACCTCGATTTCCTTGTGTATCATGTCATGAAACACAGCAGTCATTGCTCGCATGTATGTTGCCCCGGCGTTTTTTAACCCGAACGGCATTACCCGATAGCAGTAGGTTCCCCATGGCGTAATAAATGCTGTCTTCTCAGCATCCCCTTCGTCCATTAGGATCTGATGATAACCCACATAGCAATCCACAAAGGATCCGATCTCGCGCCCAGCGCAATTATCGATCAGGATATGAATGTTGGGTAGCGGAAAATTGTCCTTGGGACTTGCTTTGTTGAGGTTGCGGTAGTCAACGCACACCCTGATTTTTCCATCCTTCTTTGGGACTGGTACCACATTAGCCAACCACTCGGGATACCGAGTGACCCGAATGACCTTCGATTGCAACTGCTTAATCACTTCTTCTTTGATCTTTACACTCATTTCTGTTTTAAATTTCCTTAGTTTTTGCTTGACCGGAGGGTATGCCGGGTCAGTGGGCAATTTGTGAACCACTAAATTGGTGCTTAATCCAGGCATATCATTATATGACCATGCAAAGACATCTTTGAATTCCATGAGAGTTTTGATCAATTCTGCTCTGACATTCAGCTCAATGTGGATGCTAATTTTGGTTTCTTGGACGTTATCAGCGTCTCCTAGATTCACAGCCTCGGTGTCATTTAGGTTAGGCTTGGGTTTCTCTTCAAATTGGCACAATTCTCGGTTTATTTCTTCGAAGGCTTCACCTTCGTCACATTCAAATTCATCGTCACAAACGACCTCTTGCATCATTGAGTCGGTTTCAGATTGATTTATTAGACTAGGTCGAAGATCCGCTGTGCATGCCATGTCATTAGAACCAGTAAAAAGAGAACTGTTCAGAAAGAAAAAGAACAAAACAAAATTAAAATGGAACAAAAGAAAAGAGCTTTATTAAACATTGCGGGATAAAAGGGTTCACACTTTTACAAAAACGAAAGTAAAAATTTGGATTACACCCTTGAATAATCCGGACAAACAAACAAACAAAACATTAATCAAAGCCTACTACCAAGACTCCCCTCGGACAGGAAGAGGAGTAACCCTCCAATTGTTGGTCTTGGCCTCAGGCCCTACAAATTGTATCTCTGCTCTGCTGGAACCTTCTCCAGCTTCCACCGTATTGACATCCGCGAATAGCCTCTCAAAACTCTGATTCAGGTCTTCATTTATATCGATCAAAGGTCCTCGAATCTTTGGGACCGGTGACCCCTTGGCACTTGCTTTGACAAAAGACCTTGAGAGGCGTGGTACTGGTTTAGGCAGAAACCAGACTCTCTTCTTCATTTTTCGCGCTTGCTTCCTGTCTGCTGCGGTTGGTTTGAACCCCAATCCGAAAGTTTCCAGATTTTTAGGAAGGGAGACAGGTTGGACTATCCCTTGAAGCTCGACTCCCAGGCCTTTTCCCGGCACGAATCCGTTTCCCAGCATTTCTGAAACCATCATGACTGTTGCGGCAGCTACCCTAGGGTGTGGGATGATTTCTCCTTCAGAAATTTTGTTGGCCGACCCTGTATTGAAAATCTGGTAGACCCAAGGACCTTTGTCATCAGCGGTCTCTATGAAAGGTACAATGGTTCTGCCCATGGTGCATGTTGTATCCTCGCCGTGTAACACGACCTCTTGTCTTTCCCACTCGAACTTCACCATCTGATGTAGGGTGGAAGGCACCGCCTTGGTTGCATGAATCCAGGGTCGTCCTAACAGCAGGTTATAAGAAACTGTGGCATCTAACACCTGGAATTCCATGGTAAACAGGACTGACCCAATGGTCAGTTCAAGTACAACATCCCCCACAGTGGCTGTTCCGTTTCCGTCAAACCCCCGGACACAGATGCTATTCTTCCGGATTCTTCCGCGGTCGATCTTTAACTGGTCCAGAGTGGATAATGGACAAATATTGGCGCTTGAGCCGTTATCCACCAATACTCGAGTTACTACCGAGTCTTCACATTTGACAGCTAGGTATAGAGCTTTGTTATGCTCCATACCTTCCACTGGCAGGTCATCATCTGAGAATGTTACCCTATTCACCTCGAAAATCTTGCTGGCAATGGTTTCCAGGTGGTTTACAGAAATCTCACTGGGTACATGAGCCTCGTTCAATATCTTCAACAGGGCCCGACGATGTTCCTCAGAATGGAGGAGTAATGACAACAGTGAGATCTGGGCCGGTGTTTTTCTCAGCTGCTCGACCACAGAATAGTCCTGTACTTTCATCTTCCTCAGGAATTCTTCAGCCTCTTCTTCGGACACTGGCTTCTTGGTTGCCACTGGGTTGGTTTTTCTTAGCTCCACCGGAGCAAAACATCGACCTGATCGAGTCAGCCCCTGCGCTTCACAACTGACTTCTTCCACCTGCTTTCCTTTGTACATTACCACCGCCTTTTCATATTTCCAAGGCACAGCCCTGCTGTCAATCATTGGCAGCTGGACCACAGGCTTTATGGTCACTTGTTCTCTACACACCCCTTTCAACACGACCGCCGGTGTGGGCGGGATCCCTGGTATTACCAACTTGCTTGGCTCGGGTTTGCTTGTTATGGCGGACGGGCTCTTTCCCAATATCACTACCGGCTTGACGCCTTCTCCCTGCGATTGTACACTCATTTCTCCACTGGTTGAGACTTCCTTTGGGGCGGCTTGGATCATCATCACTGTTTGTGAAGGTTTTCTCACTTCTCCTCCTTCACACACCAACTCAATCATGTGAGTTTCGTGGTGCGCTGGCAGTGGGTTTTGGTTGATGTTAGGAGCTTCTGGTGCCTGGATCTCGATCTTATTGGTGTCAATAAGATCTTGTATGGCATGCCTTAATTTCCAGCACTTCTCGGTGTCATGCCCGAGCATCCCTGAACAGTATTCACAACTGATTGATCGATCCAAATTCTGAGGTGGGGGATTTGGTTCTCGAGTCTGGACAGGACTAACCAAACCCAATTGCCGCAGCTTGTGGAACAAAGTGGTGTAGGTTTCTCCCAGCTCCGTGAAGGTTCTCTGCTTCCGCAACCTGTCATTCCTAGCATCTGGATTTCCCCGAAAGCCTATCCCTGAAGGGTTTCTATATGCCCTTGGTGGAGGGTAGGTGTTTTGCGGTGGGTAGTTATTATGTGGAGCTGGGTATGTGTTGTGGGGGGCCGGTGCGCGCCATTGTGGGCGAACCAGAGGCTGAGTGTATGCATGGGCTTGGTGTACGGAACAATGTGGTTCTCGAGGTAGATAGAAATTTTGTGGTGGGTTGTATGGGTATTCTGACCTGCGAGGTCTGGGTTGGTTGTAGCATGGCCTGCCAGCCCTGGACCAACTGCCTGCCTCGATCGTGGCAACCTCTTCTTTCTTTCTTCTCAACGCACCTCCCGTGCCGTTCTGAATGGCCTGGGTTGTGGCCTTGAGTGCCGAATAGTTCAAGATCTTGTCAGACCTCAAACCCTCTTCTATCATGACCCCTTATCTTGACCACCTCGTTGAAAGATTTTCCAACCGTTGTCACCAAGTGACCAAAGTAGGTTGGATCCAATGTCTGCAAAAAATAGTCCACCATCTCTCCCTCTCTCATGGGAGGGTCGACTCTAGCTGCTTGTTCTCTCCAGCGGAACCCGAACTCGCGAAAACTTTCCCCGGGTTTCTTCCCAGTTCTTAATAACGTGAGACGGTCAGGGACTATCTCTAGATTGTACTGGAAATGACCTGCAAAAGCCTGCGCCAGATCATCCCACGTGTACCACCTGCTGAAATCTTGCCTGGTATACCATTCCAGTGCAGATCCACTCAGACTTTGGCCGAAATAAGCTATCAAAAGCTCATCCTTGCCTCCTGCCCCTCTCATTTTGCTACAGAATCCCCGCAAATGTGCCATGGGATCACCGTGCCCTTCATACAAATCAAACTTGGGCATCTTGAACCCAACCGGGAGTTGGACGTCCGGGAAAGGGCACAGATCTTTGTATGCCACACTGACTTGATTGCCCAGCCCGTACAAGTTCCTGAAGGATTGCTCCAGGCTTTTGAACTTCCTCAACACTTCATCCTGTTCAGGGGCCTTAACCGGCTTCGCAATCTCTGTCGGTACTTCCAAATGGGGATTGTAAGCCTGTGGTTCAGGTGCATGGAATGTAGGCTCAGGGGGATAGTATTGGGTATCGTGAGCCTGAAACAATGGCTCACTGGTCGTTCTCTGCAAATGGGCTGAGGTCGGTCCCACAAAAATGGGAATATTGGGTGTTGGGAGAGGTTGATGGGGTGGTGGAGCTTGGGAATCATGAGGGCTCTTTTCTTGATGATAAAGGGGATTTGAACGGCTTGTGGAAGGGCCAGAGTGAGGGTATTCTGGCAGGTGTCCCAGTGTTTCAGGGTTCTTTTGTGTTTTGGCTAGGGCTAGCTGCATTGCATTCATCTCTAGTCCCATCCTTTCAATCTTTTCCATTGCTTCTTTTAGCAACTGGCTCATTGGCCTTTCTTCCTCATTACTATTCTCTGAAGTAGTCATGCTTGTTGTACCGGTCCTTTGGATCTGGTTTGGTAGGAGTGTGTTGCCAGAGTTCTTTAACAACTAACTTGTCTGAATCAGACAATAACAAACTTCGTTAGCGTTAGAGTTTAACATATTTGATCATAACACATAGAGGATGCAATGCACCTATGCAGTTAACCGTTTCTACATGCTTTGCTTCAAACAACATGCGTCATCCCGATTTGCTCATTCATCCTTTTAAAGTATTTTGGAAACTTTGTGTTTTATTTTATTATGTACTTTATTTTCTTTCTTTATTAAAAGCGGTCGAATCTTATGGGGATTGCCTACGTATCACGTCCCCGCGTGAATCAGACCAAGCGTAGTTCTGCCATGAGGCTAACATTTAAAAAAAAGAAAATGAACAAACATTACATTTGAATACTTTGTAAAAACAATGTCTTGAAACACACACATACAATTCTTGACATCTCATAACGTGCCCCAATTTCCACTTGTGTTGTAAATTATTAGATCATTTGCTCAAGGCGGGGCCTGAGCCGGATGTCCTCCCAATGTTCGATACATCCTTTCCAACTCCACTGCTAGATGACGGGCAAAGGTGGGTGCATGCTCAGTAAACCTTTCATAATCCATTCCTTGGTAGTTTACATAACTTTGAGAGGTGTAGACCGTCAGGTCGTGGATCTGTGCCCTGAAATCTTGGAGATGTTGGCCTTGATTCTGCAATTGCTGCTGGCGAGTGGTGGCTATATCTCGGATACGGCCTTCACGATCTAGGGCTGACTCTAATAGAGCTCGGAGTTTGGCCTGCTCTAATCTCATCTGCGCTCTTTCTCTATCAGTGTCCGCTTGTTGATGCTCTCTGTACCTTCTTGCCTCTTCTAGTTGTGCACGAAGTTGGTCTTCTGATCGTATCCAATGGTCTTTTTCCTTCTTGAATTGTGCCCTGTCTTTCTCGGATTGCCTATTTTGGCATTCCTTATCAGATCTGGCTTCTTCGTTTAATTGTTGGATCCTTTCTTTTGCTTTGCTCAACGCCCTTTCTTTTGCAGCAAGAATGGAATCATAATCCTGCATTCTTTCAAAAAGATTGGCGATGGTTTTTTGATCCTTCCAATTCCTCATTGGCATTTCAGAAGCCTTTTTCATTTTCAGAAATCGAGCATGAAGACTTTCATTCTCACAGGCTAGACTCTTCTTCTCGCCTTCAGCTTCTTGTGCTTGCAAATCCTTCTCCAGACTGAGGTTCCTTAGATTTTCCCGTAGGGCGTGGATAGTTGCTTTGTACCCCTTCTCTTTTTCTCCCCAGACCAACCGCTCTTGGATTTTATCATTAAAGTTTTGAATATGGGGTCTTTTAGTTGGCCTTCTCAGCTCAGGTTCTGGTACCTCATCCACGCGAGACCGTTTCTCGAACCACCTTGCGTATCAAGGATTTATCTCACCCTTTTTAGTGTCTGGGACTTGAGTATCGCTTTTTAAGTATCGACATCCATTCCACATCCGCTGAAGTAACACCTCAGGAATAGTGGCCTCTGGGTGTAGTTCGATTTCTTGCGCACTCAAATCTTCATCATCAGGAACTACTTGATATCTTCCTAGTTGTCTTAGGACTCTCAATGGCACGTATGGCTGGATGCTTCTCAATCCCAATAGTAGCAGATAACTATTTGAGTTTGACATGTGTATTACTTCCCTCATTGATAGCCATCCTAGAGTCCATTCAATTTGATTTGCCATTAGAGCCCTTAGCCGAGATACCCATGCTTCTGTCCCTTCTGGAACCTGATAATTTTTCACTCTTTCCTCATAACCCTCGATGTAATTATCGTTGTTTGGCATGTACTGTATGATCTTGGGCTGTTGTTGGAGATGTTCAATCAGCCACATTTGCAACAAAATTCCGCATCCTTCGAAGGCTTTCGCTCCCGCTTTACATAAAGTCAAAGCCCGATAAATGTCTGAGAGAATGATGGGGACAAGGGTGTGGTTTTCCTTGGAGGTGAGGATTTGCACAACTTTTGCGGTGCGAATATCGATTGTTCGTTCTTTGTTCGGGAAAACCATGATTCCTAGAAAAGCCACCATGAAGGCGAAACGACGGTGAACCTGCCATGCGTCTTTGTCTTGTTTGTTAGTAAGGCCTTTCTCATGAATTTCGAACCCATCTGGCTTTCCGAACCTTGAATACAAAAAGTTGAAAGAACAACATCCGTTGACGACATTGCTTTTCCTGATTTGACTGCTGATGTTCAGAAGACCGAAGAATCGATGTACCGAGGGAGCCTTCGTGAATATCAAGCTTTGATTCCTTAAACTTCCGTCAGAACCAACATATCCAGCTACCTCTTCTAATGTAGGAGTGAGCTCGAAGTCAGAGAAACGAAAAACATTGTGAACAGGGTCCCAAAAGGTCACTAATGCCGCCATCAGATCCTCACGGGGTTTAACTTTCATAATGTCCGGGAGATTTCCCAAATGCTTGATGACCCACTTTTGACCATCTTCGCCTAATTCACACCACCACCTTTGAAGCTGGAATAGAAACTCTTTTGTATTTGCGGATGAGGGGTTTTGTGTGGTACTCATTTTGTATCTGAAATTTAATTTAATAAAGTCAAGACTCATTTTCAATCATCTTTAGTCAAAACTATTTTCAAGATTTAAAACTATTTTTTGGGAATTTTTCAAACTATTTTCAAGATTAAATACCTTTCGAGATTAAATACCTTTATTTCAAGATTTGAAAACTATATTTTATTTTTATTTTATATATATATTTTAATTATAAAAAACCCATTTTACTCCTCGGCTCTTACCATGATTTCATTTAAGCCGGTCAGCAAGCATGTTCGAGGCAAATGAATGCACATACAGCAAGTAGGATGCATCAGGATGGTCTTTTATTCCGGGTTCACCTGTCTTAGACAGACCCAACCCCGGTGTTGAGTCCCCTAAGTCCAAATGCACGTGATGCAAAATAAACGTTCCTACTAGGGATCCGGTATAGGGCTGAGTTATTCTAAGTTCATAACCTGGGTATTTGTTCTGGACCTGGCTTACCCAAACGGACAGTTTGAGCCGAAGCGGGGGCAACGTACCGGGAGCACGAAAGTCTGCCCGGCCTAGTTACTTGTCCCAACTCCGTCTTATTTGGTATGACTTTAACAGAAAGGTGGGTCACGCGCACGTGTACACCATAAATTCAGAAGACTCAGAAAGAAGGGTTTCGTAGCAGTTTTATATACACAATTCAGATAATATTAAAGCGGTAAAAGCATCATTTAGCACATTAAGCATATATCATGTAAAAATCAGATAATAAATAAAGCCAAATAACAACAATTATTCTAAGCTCGAATTCTTAACCCTGAACCAGTGGTTCTGGGTTTATCTTCCCCAGCAGAGTCGCCAGAGCTGTCACACCTCCTTTTTACGCGCCCAGGGGCGCAAGGGAGTTTTTTTTCCAGTTAAAGGACAATCAAAACGGGATTTGTTTATTTGTTTCAGAGTCGCCACTTGGGAGATTTAGGATGTCCCAAGTCACCAATTTAATCCCGAATCGAGGAAAATAATGACTCTATATTACAGTCTGTGTACCAGAAATCCGGATAAGAAATTTTGTTAACCCGAGAGAAGGTGTTAGGCATTCCCGAGTTCCGTGGTTCTAGCACGGTCGCTCAACTGTTATATCCGGCTTGATTATCTGATTTTATACAATTGTGTGAACTTATTTGCAAAATTTAACTTTCAACCGCTTTTATCGTTTACTGTTTTTATCAAGAATTGCAACGTTGTGAAAATGTATCTCGGACCGCGTTACAATCAATGTACCCGTGGTCGTTGACACACTTTGATTCCGTTGAGATTTGGATTTGGATCACATCAATGCGCACCCGAGTTTGAGGAAATTAAATTATTAAAGGCGCACCTAAAGCGACTAGCGTATTTATTTTGAGTAGGACCGTGGAATTCTACTAAACGGTCCATCCTGAATTCTAAACCATTTTAAAGCAAATATTTACTGAGGGCCCCGCAATTTGTATTTTTATTTGGCGAGGCTCATCTCATTCTTATTTTTTAAAAATGAATTTGCAACGTCATGGACACGCATCTCGAACCACGTCACAATCAATGTACCCGTGATTAGAAACACATTTCGACTCCGTTGAGAATTGGATTTGGGTCACATAAATGTGCACCCGAGTTTAAGAAGGTAAGATTTATTAAGGCGCATCCTAAAGAGTCTAACGTATTGTTATTTTAGGAGGGTTGTGAGATTTGCTAAACAACCCGTCCTGGAAACTAAATGCTTCGATAATATACATCTAACAAGGGCCCCGCATTTGCGCGTTTGGATTATTTCCGTCGAGGCTCATCTCGTTCTTATTTTAAAAGGATATCCTATAGCAACTACGTTTCTTGTCGTGTTTGTCCCTATCAATTGAAAACAGTAGATAGTCCTAATTAATTACATGTTTGAAGTTGTTTGTAACAACATTCAGAAAGGCTTAAAAATTCGAAACGGGGCTGCACGCACAGTCAGCCGAACAAGTAACCACGGGCCCAAATCTAGCCCAAGCGTGATTGGCCAGACCTGGGCCACTGCTTGTTCGATGCGAGCCTGCCGGGTCTGTTTTGACCCGGGCTCGACCCTCGTGGGGTTGAGATTGTAAACCGTGTTCTTTATCTAAAAAAAAGGGTTTTAACAATTATATATGGAATATTTATTGGAAAGGAAAGGAATTAATTTACAGTGTACGATTTTCATGCTTGGCATACATTACATGCTTATACTACACTATTGCACTAAATCTGAGATACAATCTATTGCCTTGGGCATACTCTTATCACCATCCTATATACACAATCTAACATTCAACTACCATTCATTGACAGTTATTAGGCCTGAAGGCTATCTCCAGCATCCAAAACAAGCATAAAATTTTCTACATTACATGATATTTAAGGTAACAAACTATGTATATAAAAAAAACATTCTTCAGGTCTTTCATTTACATTCATGCTCAAATTTTCAGCTACATCTGACAGTGTATTGGGTGTGTACCTGGTATAGAAAGGAAAGGAAGAAAGGGAATAATCAGTTGAGTAGTGTGCCACAAACAACAGCAGCAGCAGACACACAGCAACAACCAACAACCACAAGTGTTTTCTACAGTCCACAGACAACCAGCAGTATTTCCCAGAACAAAAGAACCAACAGATAGTTGTGTACCAAACGAGCAAATCCCAGGAAAGAGTGATGAAATAAACAGCAATAACAGAGTATTCAATGCAGCAACAATACCAATTCAACAACCAGAAACAGCTCAGTCAGTGCTAAAGAAACTGAACTTGGCCAAGACAGCTTGACCAATATGAACTCTTATATAGCTCTCAGACAGTGTTTGGTTACAATGTTTTACTGAAACTCTCTTCTGTTTTCAGTCTTTTCTTTAGACTCACAAAACCTTTCTCAAAACTAAAAATTCCAGCCTCAAGACTCCAAAATTCTTCCCCTTTCTAATCGAAGGTCTCCCTCTTTTATAGCCTAACCTTAATACTTTAACAGTCTGTTTTGACAACTCAAAATTCCCCATTTTCGTTGTTTTTCCACCCACTTATTTTAAATAACCAAAACTCCCATGAAATCCCTGTCAGCCCCTCTCTCCTCTTTTTGTTAAAGTGTCCTAGTCCCTTATTTATTTAACCCAAAGTATGGGCAGCAGGAATATAATCTGACATCACATGCTGTCCAATTATTTTAATTCCCTAAAGCTAACCATACACATGCTGCCCAGACTGTCTAAACCAAATAAACATGGCATCGTATTTTAAAATCCAAGTCTGAGCTGCCATTATAACCCTCCCCCTAGATGTTCTTTAATTCAATTTGAACAAGCTCAATTGGCAATTCAATTCAGTTCCTAATGGGATTCAAATACGATCACAGCAGAAATAAACAACACGAATCAAGTTGTTACCATTAACGACTGAAACTAATTGACGACATATATCGACTCGACTATATTAATCGTAACACATAACAATCAATCGTTCATATAAACAACACGTATATAGTCCCAAATAACTTCAGAGACAACTTTGTTCAAACACTGGGAACCTATATGAATTAAACTCTTTTGACGACTAATCTAATTGACGAACATGTATATCACAGAGTATAATCAGAGCACACATAGAAAATCAAACGACCAAATAAAAGGTCTTTGACAGAGACGGGAGAAATTAAGAAAACATCACACAATAACAAACAGGCACAACAAAGCATGCTAACCATTCAATCAAAACTAAAACAAAGAGAAAGAAAACTTACTGAAAGGGTTTAAACCAAACTGTCCCAAATTTGACTTAGCTTTGACCCTTTGAGGCCGAACAAATTTTAACCAGGGTGTTCTCACATGAGATCACCTTGGTTAAGATCCATTAAACCTCAAACCTTTGTTAAGACCGGCCGGATTCCAAGGCTATTAGTGTTCTAGGTTTCGGATCTCCAGATCTGATTTTTTAGGAGTTGTGTGTAGATTCGGACCAAACCAAGCTTGGTTTGGTCACGAGGAGGGTCAGGGGAGTGTCTGGTATGAAGATGGGGTAACTTGGCATAGGTCCGGGTTCGACTCAAATCTTCAAATGAAGATTCGAGACGAACGAAAGTGATTCGAGGCAAATGGATAGTAGATCCATGTTCAGGAGAGTGCGGTGGTCCTAGGGTGTTCAGGAGGTGGCCACCGGCGTCCATGCCGCCGGCTTTAATGGCGAGGGAGACGGGGGCGGCTAGGGTTTCTAATGGGAGGTCCGGGTTTGAGCTTGGGGACGAAGGGATGGGGTGTTGGTATAGGGGGCGTGGGGTGTAAGGGAAGGTTTATATATGGTCTATGGGATTGGATCTGAGCCGTTAGATCAGATGATCTCAATGGCTTGGATCTGAGGGTGAGAAATGAGACGGGGTCGTTTGGTAGTTAAACGGGGTCGTTTGGTTTAAGTGAGGGGTTGGGTCGGATTGGTTCCTGGGTCGGGTTTGAAAATGGGTTGCTGAAAGAGATCCTGAGCCGTTGGATTGGCCTGGACAGACGGCTCAGATTAATTTGCCTGAAACGGCGTCGTTTCAGGAGGTGCCTGGGCATGCCTGGACTTGGACTGGGTCTGAGTGCTGGTTTGGGCCTGTTTTTGTTTCATTTCTTTTGGGCCCAAACCGATTTTCCTTCACTCTTTTGCTTTTTTTTTCTTTTAAACAAAATGAGATAATAATAAAATAGTGAAATTAAAATCAACAACACTGTAACATTTCCACATAATTATCACAAAAATATTTAAGTAAGTTAAATCACAACCTAGAACGAACGACGCACATATATTTATATTTTTTGAATTTTCTTTTAACGACACATATTTTTTGTATTTTTTTGTTTGATAATTACTAGATGCAAAATGGACAGACCCACAAACGACTAACAACACATGTCACGAAAAGAAAAAATTTGTACAGCGAAGCCATTTGTCACTATTTTTATTTTCTTTTGGAGCGATTGTCCGTGAAGAAAAAATCACGTGCTTACATGTGTCAGGAGTAAATCAACATGATTAAGAATCTGGGGGTAATTTGTTACGATCCAAGTAAATCTGCATGTTGGCTTCAGGAATTCTGATAATATTGGAGCATGCCTACTTCAATTTGAGTTTATTAATTAGTTGGTGGTTTCTTATTTGCTGTGTGAATAGGGTAATTGATTAAGGTCTGTATCTCTATTTGGAGATTAGTGCTTCCAATGCTCAAAAGATCTTTTGGTGCTTGAGACTCGAACTCGAGTCGGATTATGTGGTAGCCATAGCGTTGGCTTTCCGAATTTGCTTCGCTTCAGGCATCCATTTGGTGTTATGGAGATTCGAAGTTGAGTCCCTCACCCCAAAATAAGAATAGCATACCTTTAGGAATTTAGGGCTCATTCTCGAGCCCAAATGAAACAATTTCTTTCAAATGTGCTTAATTTGTTCGCGTTGGGCTGCTGGCACGTTAGTGATGGGCTGTCCCTCTTTGACTTTAATTCACCAATATGTTTGGGATTGGATTAAACCTTTGCTTTAAATAATCAACCTTCCCTTGTGAGTTTGTTTTCTTTTTAGGTTTCTTTAGTCACATCTTGGGCCTTACCTAACTAAATTATCAATGGTGGAGGTATGCCATTTAGTTGATTTTCTATGGCCCTCCCAAATACTAATTAGACACTAGTGATGAATATTCGTAGAAAAGCCTTTAGGGCCGTTTAAAATACAATTGTTATTGTGTACACGTTCGCATAACATGATTACAATTCTAAAAACCAATTCGGAGTCTGCGTTTGCGCAACTTCGAACAAACCTTCTTAATAATAAAATGGGTTTTCGTAGGCTATTAATTAAATTAGCTCATATAGTCCGAGGTGTGCCATCTACCATTTAATCATAAAAAATGCTGAATGTTCGTAGTTTGCTTTAGGCACGCCAACTTTGGCCAAACTTTAATAATCCAAAGTTTCGCGTGACATGATTTTTGACGCGCCAAACAAATGGGTACACGTACGCGTGACCCATTTCAAGATAATTTTCTTAATTAAAAAGCGGTAAAGGGTAAATGCACATAGGATCTAATGTCAATAATTAACCATTTTAATAAGCCAAGTATGATCAAAGCGACCGTGCTAGAACCACGGAACTCGGGAATGCCTAACACCTTCTCCCGGGTTAACAGAATTCCTTACCCGGATTTCTGTGTTCGCAGACCATAAATAGAGTCAACTTTCTTCAATTCGGGATTTTAAACCGGTGACTTGGGACACCATAAGTTATCCCAGGTGGCGACTCTGAATCTTTAAATAAACAAATCCCATGTCGATTGTCCTTTAATTGGAAATACTCCCTTATATTTACACCCTTTACGGGTGTAGTAAAAAAGGAGGTGTGACAGCAACCATGAAATCTCTACGTACTAGAGCTATTGAGATGTAATACATGTTAAAAACCATGTCTAGGTTACATGCTTATTCTGTTAGGACCCACTAAAGTCATTTCTAATGTTGAGTTATTTGCTTACATTGCAATTACATACTCAGTCGTACGTATTCATATGCATATCATATCTCAGTCTCTGTTACCATATATTGATACATCACATCATTATTTTTAGGCTGATTTTTCATGACATTGTGAGCCTGAGAGACTGGAGAGATTGATGACTGAGTGAGGTTGAGGGCCTGATGGTGAGGATGTTTATGGTATCGGGTTGCATGTCGTAACATGTTTTATTGATTTATGTCATGATTGGCTTGTTGTAGCGCATGAACTGTAGGAGCCACTCCGGAGTCTGTACACACCCCCAGTTAGTGCAGGTACCTACTGAGTGCGAGTGCCGAGTGATGAGTGCTGAGCGACTGAGATGAATGAGTGCCTGTAGGGACTGAGTGGCTATGAGGACTGCGTGACTGGGAGGACTGAGTGAATTGATACTCAGATTATGCATATGGTTTTTATCACTGCATGGTATTACAGTTGGCATGCATACATTGACATGTAGGCATATAGATGTATTTTTCTCATGCCATTTGAAAAGGAATGATTTACCTGTTGAATGTTTTTTGGGAAAAAATTACAGTCTTCAAACTTACTCAAATTTTTCGCAATTTCGATAAAAGACTTGAGTTTTCACTGATATATTTGAAAAGCGAAACTATTTTAGGGAACTATGAATAAACTGAGCATTTTATCTCTGATTTACTTCTTTTATTACTTGCTTTACATTGTTATGAACTATTGTTAGCTATTGGTATTTGACCCGACCTTTGTTCCAACTCAACACTAATTTCAACCTAAGGTTTGATTTGTTACTTATTGAGTACTTGAGGTCGATTTTACTCATACTACACTTCTACACCTTGCGTGCAGATGTTGGCTGCTGATGTTACTGTGATCAACGGGAGCTGGAATTGAAGACGTACCGATGTTATGATAGTATTTGCCTCTTGTTCATGGTAGCCTTAGATTCATAAAAATCTGTTTATGCACATTTCGAATAGATGATGTATTTATTTCATACCTGCTTTGTAAATTCTATTCTTAGAATCTCATGATTTGTACTAACAGTCCTTGGGAAATGTATAAGATTCAGATATTTTTTTTTATTGTATCATTAAATTTCATTGAAATTGGGTTATTGGCAATTGGCTTACCAAGGGGGTTGAGTTAGGTGGCATCAAGACTAGTTAGATTTTGGACCGTGAAACCAAATTACTTACGAGGCGAATTGTTCTTATAGGACCATACAACAACAACAACAAACCCAATGTACTTCCATAAGTGGGGTCTAGGAGGGTAGTGTGTACATAGACCTTAAGTATAATCCCATAAGTTGGGTCTGGAAGGGTAGTTTATACATAGAACTTACCCCTACCTTGCAAAGATAGAGAGGCTGTTTCCAATAGACCCTCAGCTCAAGGAACGATGACAAGGAATTATAGGGCGATACAACTGTCACGACCTGAATTTCCCACCATCGGGACCGTGATGGCGCCTAACATTGTACCCGCTGGGCAAGCCAAAATTATTGATAATTTTACCTTTTTCCTTTATCTTTTAACAGCTTACAAGTTAACAAAAATAAATCAGCGGACTAAATGCGGAAGAACAGAATTTAACAGATTATCCTAATACAAATGATGAAACTGTAATAAAACTCCACCTATAACTGGTGTCACTACTCACAGACAGTCTACGAATACTACAAACAATGGTCTGGACAAAGAAATACACATTTGTCTCGAAAATAGATAAAATAGAAAAGAAACAGGATAGAAGGGGATGCTAAGGCCTGTGGACGCCTACAGGTCTACCTCGGGTCTCCACTGGACTGAAGGCAGCCACCCAACTCTACTCACATGGTTCGGCACCGAGATCTGCACAGAAAGTGCAGAGTGCAGTATCAGTACAACGGACCCCATGTACTGGTAAGTGTCGAGCCTATCCTCGGCAAAATATTGACGAGGCAAGGACACGACAAGCATCATAAACCTGTGCAGTTAATAAGTATAATAACAGAGTAAAAAGTAAATAAAACTAAGCAGAAATGTATGGGAATGGGCAACATACTATGGGGGTTTCAATATAAAGAATTACAGCAGTAAAGAATTTAAGCAGTTAAAATACTTGAACTGATAACAGTAAATGAACACAACAAGTAGAAAATGCACGGCATCACCCTTCGTGCTTTTACTCTCAATCCTCACCATGCAATCAATAACAGAAATGTGCACGGCATAACCCTTCGTGCTTTATCACTGTTCCTCACCATATGAATAATAGAAATGTGCACGGCATCACCCTTCGTGCTTTATCTTTCTTCCTCACCGTATGCATCAATATCAATGTAAATGTGCATTGCATCACCCTTCGTGCTTTATCACTCTTCCTCACCATATGTATAAGTATGAATGTGCATGCCATTACCCTTCAGTTCGTGTTCAGTGGAGAGGTTAGCCTGTCGAGGTCCGATATGTGGAGCCGATATCTCTATCTTTTCACCGACTCAGGTACCTTTCTATGTCTGTTCGAGGATGAACGGTTGTTTTAGAGGTGGAGAATGTGATGACCCAAAAGATCATATCTTAGTTTAGAAGTCAAATCTATGTTACAAGGCCTTAAAAACCTCCTTTTTCTTACCTCGATTTGCGTGCATAGTCTGGGCATATATCCAGAAAGCCTTTATGCGAAAATTTGAGAAAACGCTAAATTTTGCCTTTAAAATTGAATTAAGTTGACTTTGGTCAACATTTTGGGTAAACGAACATGGACCCGTGATTTGACTGTCTCGGAGGGTCTGTAGAAAAATATGGGACTTGGGCGTATGCTCGGAATTGAATTCTGAGGTCCCTAGCCTGAGAAATAAATTTTTGAAGAAAATTGTTTGCTGGAAAATATAAGGAGTTTTAGAAATTGAATAATATTTGAATTTGATGGTATCGGGCCCGTATTTTGGTTTTGAAGCCCAGTAAAGGTTTAATATGGTATTTAAGTTATGTCTATAAAATTTGGTAAGAAACGGGATTTATATGACATGATTCGGACCCTTGGTTGTGAAAATAGAAACTTTAAAGAGTTTTTGAGATTTTTATTGATTTTGATGCTAAATTTGTTGTTTAATATGTTATTTTGGTGATTTGATCACACGAGCAAGTCTGTATGATGTTTTTAGACTTGTGTGAATGTTTGGTTTGGAGCCCGACGGCTCGGGTGAGTTTTGGATAGGCCACGAAGTGAGTTTGTACTTAGAAAATGTCTGATGCATCCGGTATTTTTGTTGCAGGCTCTGATCTCGCAATTGCGAGGTTAGACTTCACATTTGCGAGCCTCACAGGCTTGGCAATTGCGAGGTCTTGATCGCAATTGCGAAGAAAGCCCTAGCCAGCACAGTTCGCAATTGCAAACATTTCCTTCGCATTTGCGAAGTCAACATGGAGGGGTCAATCATTGCATTTGTGACAAAATGCTCGCAATTGCGAGAGGAGCAGACCTGCAGCAGGTTAGCAATTGTGAAGCTTGTCTCGCATTTGCGAGATTCGCAATTGCAAAGCTCCTATCGCAATTGCGACATCTGCACCTGATCAAAACATCATTTGGACGGGATTTCAACTCATTCTTTCAAATTTTCAAACCCTAAGCTCCCATAGGCGATTTTCCAAAGAAAAGTTCTTCCCCAAATCATAGGTAAACAATTTCTAACTCATTTCTTTCAATCTACTTCATCTTTTTACAAGATTTCATCATAAAATCTAGGGATTTTCATGGGAAATTGGGTGTTTTTGGGTGGAATTTGGGAATTTTAAAATTTAGGAAATTAGACCTTAAATTGAGGTCGAATTCCAAACCAATTGCATATCCGGGCTCGGGGGTGAATGGGTAATCGGGTTTTGGTCCGAACTTCGAGTTTTGACCAAGCGGGCCTAGATCGATTTTTGACTTTTTGGGAAAAATATTGAGAAACCTATAATTAAGCATTGGATTTGAGTTCTTTAGCATTTATTAATGTTATTTAGTTAATTATGACTAGATACAAGTGAATTGGAGGTGAAATCTAGAGGGAAAGCGATATTTGAGGCTTGATTTTGGCCGTGGAATCGAGGTAAGTGTTTGGCCTAACCTTAGCTTGATGGAATAAGTGTTGTTATCTTATTTGCTACGTGTTAGTGCTGAGTACGACGTATAGGTGTGGTGACGAGTATCTAAACGTTGGTGTCGAGCATGCCCGTGAGTCTTATATTGTGACTATTGTGACTCTTATTATGTACTATCCATGCTTACATTGATGATTATCCATATTGAACAAGACTTATGATAATTTCTTGGTAATTGACCATTGTTGAGTATTGGCTCAATTTGAGATTTATTTTGTGAAGTTAACTGTTGGAACGAGATTGGTTATAGCTGATTCCCTTGCTGTGATGTATTTGTTTCCATTGTTGATTCCCTTGCCGGGATGTTATTGTTTCTACTGTTTGGGTGAGGAAAGAGGGATGAAGCACAAAGGGTGATGCCGTGCACATTCATACTTATTCATATAGTGATGAAGAGTGATAAAGCACGAAAGGTGATGTTGTGCACATTTACATTTATATTGATGCATATGGTGAGGAAGAGAGATAAAGCACGAAGGGTGATGCCGTACATATTTCTATTATTCATATGGTGAGGAAGAGTGATAAAGCATGAAGGGTGATGTCGTACACATTTCTATTATTGATTTCATGGTGAGGATTGAGACTAAAAGCAAGAAGGGTGATACCGTGCCTTTTCTACTTGTTGTGTTCATTTACTGTTATCAGTTCAAGTATTTTAACTGCTTAAATTCTTTACTGCTGTAATTCTTTATGTTGAAACCCCCATAGTATGTTTCCCATTCCCATACATTTCTGCTTAGTTTTATTTACTTATTACTCTGTTATTATACTTATTAACTGTACAGGTTTATGATGTTTGTCGTGTCCTAACCTCGTCCCTACTTCGCCGAGGATAGGCTCGACACTTACCAGTACATGAGGTCGATTGTACTGATACTGCACTCTGCACTTTCTGTGCAGATCTCGGTGCCGGACCGTGTGAGTAGAGTTGGGTGGCTACCTTCAGTCCAGTGGAGACCCGAGGTAGACCTACAGGCGTCCGCAGGCCTTGGAGTCTCCTTCTATCATGTTTCTTTTCTGTTTTATCTATTTCTGAGACATATGTGTATTTCTTTGTTCAGATAATTATTTGTAGTATTCGTAGACTGTCCGTGAGTAGTGACACCAATTCTGGGTGGAGTTTTATTACGGTTTCATCATTTGTGTTAGGATAATCTGTTAAATTCTGTTCTTCCGCATTTAGTCCGCTGATTTATTTTTGTTAACTTGTAAGCTGTTATAAGATAAAGGAAAAAGGTAAAATAATCAGTAATGTTGTCTTGCCTAGCGGGTACAATGTTAGGTGCCATCACGGTCCCGACTGTGAAAAATTCGGGTCGTGACAACAACTCATACAAAATTAACTTCAAAATTAAAGAGGTAGTCTTGTGATTTGACATCGGAGAATTTGTATCTATATCTAGTTTTGGGGTTACAATTAAAGTTCTACCCATTTTGCACAAAAAATTGCATGCCTATCCACTTTAGGATCAACTTTCAATTTATCGGGTCTGAAGTTAGAGGCAATTAAGTCTTAAGTGCAAAAAATATACTTAAGATGCACTTAAAGCCAAATAGGCCTGAAGTACAACACATATTTTCATGTACTCAAGACCAAATAGGTCTGAAAAGTTGCACTTTAGATGCACTTAATGCCAAATAGATCTGAAATACAACCAATTTTTTCCTGTACTTAAGGCCAAATAGGTCTGAAGTGAAAAAATTGTACTTCAGATGCACTTAAGACCAAATAGATCTGAAGTGCAAATTGCCCGGAAATAAAAACTTATTCTTCGATCCAACAATCCAATACACGATTTAATACATAAATCTACTCCAAATGAGTTCAAATCTGAAATATAATCTCCAAATATCATCAAGAACAAACCCAATATAATTTGTCAAAACAACAATAAATCTAACAAATCTATTTTACATTTAAAAAGAAGAGGAAGAAGAAAAAGGAAAATCCCTAAGGAGTAGTAAGAAATAAAGCCATAACAGCTCATCACTGTAAAGCACCATAAACCATCTTAAAATATGCTTACAAATACCATATAAATTCACCATCACCTTTATTTTCACGGCAAAAAAGAAAAAGAAGGAGGAAGAGGAAAAAATAACCTGAAATTATTTATATTACTAGTTATAAAAATTTTAAAAAATTAATGCAGATTAAATGGAAACCATCAAATAAGGTGCCCTTGAAATTTTTGCTTTGACATCCAAAGAAACCCAATTTTAATGGGCCCAACTTCAAGTCCAACCATCAACCGAGCACCCAAAACGACCACGTGTAGTCGGGAAAGCAAAGGAGATAAATATACATTCAGCACCTCATTTGTCACTACAGGAACGTGCAGTAGAATTCCCTAAACACACACAAACAACAAAAAATGGCAGCACAAGGAACATGCCTTAATCACGTCTCCCGTGAATCCTCTGATATCAAACGCCTTGCCCAATTTTACATTGAGGTTTTCATCCTATAGATTAATTTTCATATCATAAAATTTTCTCTGTCTAAACTCTAAAGTAGAGTAGAATAAACACATATCATATCTTATCGATGTTTCCAAAAACAAAATGAGACATAATTGATTGTCTGATGAAAATTGGTTATGGGAATTTTTGCAGATATTTGGGTTTGAGAAAGTGGAAGCACCAAGATTTGAGTTTGATGTGATATGGTTGAAGCTGGCACCATCTAATTTCTACCTTCACCTTATCGAGAGGGATCCCAGTACGAAGCTTCCAGAGGGTCCCTGGAGTGCCACGTCAGCCGTAGCCGACCCGAAGAATCTGCCTAGAGGTCACCATGTCTGCTTCTCCGTCTCCAATTTCGATTCTTTTGTTCAGACTCTCAAGGTTTAATTGAATCCTCTCTTTTTAAATTCACTTCCTGGTTATTATTCCCCTTAAGTAATTGTTTATGATTAAAAGAAAAAAGTTATTTTCAGGAATTTTATTTTTGACTATTAGATTTTCCTATTTCCTGTTGATTATGTTAAATGTGATGTCAAAGTGCGGGTATTATCCTTATTTTGATGATTTTTTTGTATCTTTTTATCCATTTTTTTCTTTTTCCCTTTAAATGACGTTAATTCTTGTAATGGAAATTGGAAAATAAAATTGTTTAGACGAGGTTCCTTTGAATGTGTGAAGGGTCATATAGGAAGAAATGTCGATTGTTGTCTCTTTTATCAAGGAGGTTGGAGCTGTTCGGCCTGTTACTGCATCAAATTTTTCTTGTTTTGTATTTAATAGAAATGCATTAGCCTTTTTTCTAATGTGAGCTGAGATGAAGCAATTGAAAGTTGGATACGCTGATAGCTAATTAGGGCATATCCACTTGCTGAGCTATAGCTAGTATTTATTGTAGATATTATTAAAGCGAGCATGAATTGAAGACCAATGTCTATGTTCTACAACTTCTTTATTAATGACAACTTACAATGGTCAATACCAAAAGCAAAACTTGATATGAATTTGGCAAAGATCAGATGCATTTGGCGTGCTATATATTGTTAGATTAGACTGGTTTCTTTCTCAATTCTGGGTTATCAATGACTAATTGATCTCTGCTCATCATTGCTTTTTTTTTCTTAACCTGGCCGTGTAGGAGAAAGGAATTGAAGTTCACGAGAAGACTCAACCAGATGGCAAGACCAAACAAGTTTTCTTCTTTGATCCAGATGGTGAGATTTTCCTTTTATTTATGTAAGCAAATATCACATATCTTCCGGGATAATAGTTAATGAAAACGGATGGCCATCTACTCAATTAGAGAAGAAGAGAAACCTATAGGATGTCTTACTGGATGTCTATGCTAGTATATCAAACTCTTTTGTGCACTAAATTAGGTAAAGATTTCGAGAGAGGTACTTAGTTGTAGTGACAGTTACAATTCAATGACATATGGTTCTGAATCTGCAGGAAATGGTTTGGAGGTAAGCAGTGGGGCTCCTGCCTCGTGAACAATGACCAAGCTCTTGGTTCCGCGTGATTGGTAGCTGTAGAGTTTAGTTTATAGTAAACCCTCAGGAAACATTAGCTTGGATGATGAAGCTGTGTGAAATTGCCTGTTAGTATGAAAATACTTGTGGTGTTTACTTATTGACCTGCTTTCTCCTTGCAATTGGCTCCAAGAAGCTTGTACTCTGACTGTAGCCTGTGACAGATGGTAAGAAATGAAGCCAAATTGACAGCCGCAACGAATGTATGCACATCGATATTTCAATAAGTCAATACTAGTGGAATAAGTAGTTGTAGAACGAGTTACAGCTCCTCTGTTTCCGACTGTGTCCTCTACGCCTTATGGCCAATGTTGTTCATAACTAATAGTCACTGAGAGATTTATGTTTAGTTCAATAACCTTATGGACAAGAAACTTTTACTCCCTCCGTTTCAATTTAGATGAGTTATTTTAACTCGATACGAAGTTTAACAAAAAAAAAAAAAAGCTTTTCAAATTTATGATCTTACCAGCTTAAGGGGTAAAAGTTTTGTGGGCTCATGACATTTGTGTGGTTATAAAAGCTTCTCATTAAGGGTAAAATGGGTAAAATAAATAGTTTAAAGTTAAATTATTTTCAAATTTAGAAATGTATTATTTATTTTGAAACAGGCTAAAAAGGAAGCACTTCAATATGTATTAACATTACAACAACATATTTAATGTAGTCCCACTAAAACATATTCAATGTAGTCCCACTAAATTCGTAAAGCTTGTATGATAAGCTGCTAACATCAAAAATTACTTACTCGATTGACAAATATAGTTTTCGTAACTGCTTAATCTATTCCAAATCGTGTAACAAAATTTGTGAAAGAGAGTTGGCATGCAACCACGGGTTGTTGGCGCTTTAAGCGACAATCGAGTTACATCATTTTACTTGATATAAAGATAAAAGGAATTTGTCAGATTTGGTTATACAACCAAAATTAATTACGCGAACTAACATTTGTTAGATTGTATGAAATCAAGCAAAGATGAAGAAGAAATCAGAAAACCAAACTGAGCGAAGAAGGTTTGAGAAAGAAGAACTTCTTTTGGCATTTTCTTATTATGATCGGTGGTTCTCAAACCCGGAGCCCACAATGTTTATATACAAGCCCAATTCTAATTGGGTCAAAACAGTCAAAATCGAAAGAACAAATTAAAAACTTCTCTGCAACTAAATTAACCCTTCTAGCAATAAATACAAAGCTCAGAAATACAAGGCCCAAAAATAAATACAGCCCAAATACAAATATAAATCCAACACCCCCCCCCCAAGTTGGAGGGTGGTTAGCCACACCCAACTTGCTCAAAATAGACCTGAGAGTGACACCTGAGAGTGATTTAGTCAGCATATCGGCCAGTTGTAATTTGCTGGGAAGATAGGATAAAGAAATAAGACCATCTTGGAGTTTCTCGCGAACAAAGTGGCAATCCAACTTTATATGTTTCGTACGCTCATGAAACAACGGATTACGAGCGATGTAGATGGCGGACTGACTATCACAGTGTAAAGGAACTGGAAAAATTGAGGTAACAGAAAGTTCATGTAACAGCCTGGTGAGCCAAGCAAGTTCGGCAACAACTCGGCGCATGGAATGATACTCGGCCTCGACGGAAGATAGGGACACAGTGTGCTGCTTTTTAGACTTCCATGTGAGTAAAGAACCACCAAGTAACACCAAATAACCACTAACGGATCTCCGGGAACTAGGAAAAGAAGCCCAGTCCGAATCACAATAAGCATGTAATGAGAAATCAGAAGCAACAGACATGAACAAACCTTGCCCCAAGGTACCTTTGACATACTTAAGAACATGATAAGCAGCAGAAAGATGAGATGAAGTAGGGGCATGCATGAACTGACTTAACAACTGTACTGAGAAAGCCAAATCAGGTCTTGTATTTGTGAGAAAGTTCAGCTTGCCAATGAGCTTCCTATACAAGAAAAGGTCAGATAAGGGCTCCCCATCTTCAATGGAGAGTTTCAGATTCACATCTAAGGGGCTAGCAACAACATTGCAATCTAGACAATTGAATTCAGATAAGAGGTCCAAAGCAAACTTCCTTTGGCAGATGATAACACCTCCAGATTCAGAGAGGATTTCCAAACCCAAAAAATAATGTAAATGCCCTAAATTTTTTATCTTGAATTGAGCATCTAGAAATAGTTTGAGAGAACTCATCTCCTTTTCATCATTACCACTTAAGAGAATGTCATCAACGTAAACAACAACAATTGTAATATGAGAACCAATAGACTTGATAAATAAGGAGTAATCATTTTTTGAAACTGAGTAGCCCTTAGAAATAAGAGAATCACTTAATTTGGAATACCATTGTCTAGAAGCTTGCTTTAGGCCATATAAGCATTTGTCCAATTTACAAACCATGGTAGGTGCAGAAACATTCAGGCCCTGGGGTATTCTCATATATACCTTTTCATCTAAGTCCACGTGTAAAAAGGCATTATTGACGTCCAATTGGTACATTGGCCAACCCTTTTTGACTGCCACAACTATGATTGTCCTAATAGTGGTCATTTTGACTATGGGAGAAAAAGTTTTATTGTAATCAAGTCCCTCTATTTGGGTATCACCTCGTACTACCAACCTAGCTTTGAATCTCTCTATACTACCATCAACCTTATGTTTTATCTTATAAACCCATTTGTTACCAATTGGTTTCTTTCCTATATGGAGAGGGACTATATCCTAGGTTCTGTTGAGCTCAAGAGCCTCAAACTCCTTCAACATTGCAGCCTGCCAAGCAGGATGCAACACTGTCTGATGAAAGCTGGAGGGTTCATGTACAATGTCTAAGTTTTGATCTAAACTCTGATTGACTGAATTTAGACTCTGAAGCAAACAGAATTAGGTGAAACGGGAATAGAAATTAGAGTGGTAGGAGGAAGAGCACCACAAAAGTAATCTGATAAGTAAGAGAGAGGATAATATATTCTGGAAGGATATCTTGAGGTGAGAGAAAGTGAAGAGGAAAGTGTATGAGATGAGGGAGGTGAAGAAACATGTTCAGAAGATGGTGTTCCAGGTGAAGCTACAAGTTCAGAAGGTGGAAGACTAGAATTCGAGTGTAGTGGAGAAGGAATAATAGGAGGAATAGATGGGGAGGAAGAAACAGGACAATGCTCTATAGGGAAAGGCTCAATAGATGAATGAGGTGGTTGAGGGGAGTCAAGGAAGGTGTGCTTAACAGGAAATAAAACATTTGAAGAAGGGGTGTCAAAGTAAGGAAAGATGTCTTCATGGAAAACAACATCCCTGGAAACAATGATTTTCTTATCAGAAAGTTGTAGAAGCTTATATGCCTTTTTTCCAGGAGGATAACCCAACAAAACACAAGCACTAGACCGAGGAGAGAACTTATTCCTATGGGGTTTAGGAATCATTGCATAACACAAACACCCAAAGCTTCGTAGATGACTGTAAGAAGGTTGCTCCCCAGTTAAAACTTCATAAGGAGTCTTGCCAGACAAGATGTTACTAGGGAATCTGTTGATTAAGTATGTGGCTGTTAAAATGCAGTCTTCCCAAAATTTAATTAGGAGTTTGGATTGAAAAAGTAAAGCTCTTGTTGTTTCTAGAAAATATTTGTTTTCTTTCAATAACTCCATTTTGTTGAGGCGTGTAAGGACAAGATGTTTGGTGTAAGATACCTTTGGACTGAAAAAATTGACTAGCTTCATGACTGGTACCAAGTTCTAAAGCATTGTTTGTTCGAATGGTTTTAATTTTGGTGTTGAATTGAGTTTCAACCATGGAGAAGAAAGACTTTAGAATGGACAGACCATTGCCCTTGTGACTTAAGAGATGTGTCCAAGTGTTTCTACTACAATCATCCACAATTGTGAGAAAATATCTATAAGATCTATGTGTGGCAGTGTGATACGGACCCCAAACATCCACATGAATAAGATCAAATATATGGGAAGAATGAGAATTACTATCAGGAAAAGAATTTCTTTGTTGTCTAGCAAGTGGACATATATCACAAATGAAAGGTTATTTATTAGAGAATGGTACATTCAAAGAGTTTATTTTCTATAATTTTGAAAAAGGAAGGTATCCCAACTTATTATGCCATAGAAGTTGGGACTTATTTACATGTAATATGTTTGCATGAACAGAAAAAGGAATTAAAGCAGGGGAATGAGAAGTTGGTGTGACTGGAGATTGTGTTCTGGAGTTGTAGAGATAGAGCCCTTCAGCCATCTTACCAAGTACCAATGGCATCCTCAGAGAAGGGCCCTGTAGAAGAAAACATGCATGTTGTGAAAAACATAGCAGTGATAAAGTGTTAGGTAATAATTTGTGGACTAAAATGAGATCTATTTAAAAGTAGGCACATACAACACTTTTGACAGAGTGACTGAAGAATTCAATTTGACTGAACCAATTCAGGTCACTTTGACTTTGTACCCATTGGGTAATGTGATAAGATAGGGAACAAATAGAGTTGTTATATTTGTAAGCAAGGATTTGTTAAAGGTCATGTGATCTGATGCTCCAGAATCCAATATCCAGGTTTCAGAAGTTAGAACACTACTTAAACAAGTACAATTACCACAACTCATCAAATGAGCAGAGAAAGCAAAAATACCTGCAAAGTTAGTTGTGGCAGATTGACTTTGAGAATCATCAGAACCAACTTGAACATGTTGAAGGATACTCACGAGCTGCCTGTACTGACCAGGTGTGATGGTATTGGCAATATTGATGTTGTCAAGGGACTAGTCAGCCTTAGCATCAGGAGAAGAATGAACAGGTACAACAACTCGGATATTTTTGTTCCCTGCTTTTGAAAGTTGTGAAAATTCATGTAATTTGTAGCACTTTTCAATTACATGTCCAGGCTTTTTGCAATTTCTACAATAGTGCCTTTTTGGATCATAGCCTCCCTTTTGATTGTTGAAACTTTGATTGGCAGGATTTGGATTGTTAAAAGTATATCTCTGTGTGAAATTTGTGGTTTGTGGTGGTTTTGGATTATAAGTAGGACCATTGGACCTGGCAGAAAAAGCTGCAGAGTCAGACTGAAACCCAGGTACATTGTGAATTCCTCTCTGCTTTTCGTCTTGAACAACCAGAGAATAAACCTTGCTAACTTCAGGAAGTGGCTGCATCATCAGTATATTTCCTCTAGCATTATTGAATACATCATTCAAACCCATTAAGAATTGCATCAATTTCTGATTTTTCATCTTTTTGATAATTTTGTGTTTACCTCCACATTTGCAATCACAAACACAAAAGGAATCAACATCAAGTGACTCCATCTCATTTCAGAGTCTCTTTACCCTAGTGAAATAACTTCCCACATCAGACGAACCTTGAGATATAGTACTCAGGTCCTTTTGGACTTCATACATCTTAGCACCATTTGCTTGCCCATACCTTTGGTTCACTTCATCCCATAGACTCTTAGCAGACTTAGAGTATATAACACTTTGTGAAATGTCGGGGTCTAAAGAGTTAAGAATTCAAGTAAGAATCATGTTATTGCATTGTTCCCAGTGTTCAAACAAAGGGGAACCGGGAGAAGGCTGAACATAGCTCCCATTAATGAATCCTAATTTCTTCTTTTCCCCCAAAACAATAATAATGCCTCTTCGCCAGGCTCCAAAACAGTCCCCATTGAATTGTTTGGTTACGAGAATAGTACCAGGATTGTCAGAAGGATGAAGATAGAACGGGTGTGAAAGAGGTAAAACAAAATCAGTTTGAGGATTGTTAAAAGTAGGGGACGTAGGGTCGGTTTCAGAGGCAGTTACATTATTTTCATTTTTCATGAGTAAAGAGATAGAATATGCAAGGGAAATAGGAAAAAAAAACTAGGGCACAAACGATATATCATAATGAGAATAGTGAAATGAATAAGCCGAAGCGAAAGAGATTACCAAAAAGCAGGATAGTCCTTCGAAACACAGAATCAAAGATTATCACAAAGAGGAAAACTGATAAATCGGCAAAAATAGCTTGTCGCCGTCAAGTACCATCGAGCAACCACCACTTTAATCTACAAATTGAAGAAAAATCCCCGCTAAATCACAAATTTCATTCATAATAGACTTCGAAAACACTGAATTCATCATGAAACTTGAAAATTTTGGGCTAGAATCTCCAAAAAACAAAAAATCGAAGAATAAGAAACTAGGTTTTTCCGACTTTCTGGAAATAGGAAGGGACAAGGAAATTGAGGTACTAAAAATCAGAGATTACACCGATCTTCCATTATAATGCTCTGATACCATGTTAGATTGTATGAAATCAAGCAAAGATGAAGAAAAAATCAGAGAACCAAACTGGCGAAGAAGGTTCGAGAAAGAAGAACTTGTTCTGGTATTTTCTTATTATGATCCGTGGTCCTCAAACCCGGAACCCACAATGTTTATATACAAACCCAATTCTAGTTGGGTCAAAACAGTCAAAACCGAAAGAACAAATTAAAAACTTCTCTGCAACTAAACTAACCCTTCTAATAATAAATATAAAGCCCAGAAATACAAGGCCCAAAAACAAATACAGCCCAAATACAAATATAAATCCAACAACATTTAATGTTATAATCTTGATTGTCATCATCATTTGATTTCTTAGTGAGGTAACAATTGTCATACTCCAGTTTAGTATTTTGCAAATACACTTGTAACTTAGATATCTCGACTATTCAAGAACATTCTTACAAAATCTGAGTCATCGTACCTGCTTACAAGTCCGCCACGTTCGCACAGAGTTGCAAGGTGTCAGCTCCTTAACTTGGTCGACCATCAGCACAGCAGGGTACATAATCAAACCAAATGAGTTCCTTCCTTAGTAAGTAGAGTAAATAACATCAACGCACTGTAAAGTTTAAAGCATTCAAGAAAACAGGAATCTAAAGATGAGTCAAGAGCAACCTCAAAGGCCTGAAAGAGAGCAGCAGGAAGCCATAAAATATGGAGACGTATTTAATGTAAGAGGGGAGTTAGCTAAGCAGCCAATTGCACCTCAAGATGCAGCGATGATGCAGAGTGCTGAAACTATGGTCTTTGGTCAGACCCAAAAGGGTGGTCCAGCTGCTGTTATGCAGTCTGCTGCTACCAAAAACGAAAGAAGTGGGTTTGTCAGCCACGACGCTACCACTCCTGTTGCTGGTGATGAAGGTGTTACCGTGACCGAAACTACTGTTCCTGGTAGACGTATTATTACAGAATCAGTTGCAGGACAGGTCTCTCTTTTACAGTTCCAGTTCCCTTATCATTAGTTGGAAGATTCGTCTCTTCTCTTCATGTTATGAATTTTACTCAAAAGTCAAAACATATATAATTTGTTCTGCTAAGTGTCAAGTTCTTGAATTCTTTATAAAATTTTATTAGGCATCCTTGTATATTGTAAACGACAAATACGTAGAGCATGATTTGAGAGTTGCAGGTATTGGGGCAATCTGTGGAGCCTGTTCCAGTAACAGCAGCAGTAGGGGGAGCTGGAGGAGAACCAGAGGAAGCACCCATAACAATAGGAGAAGCTCTGGCGGCAACGGCGCTCACAGCCGGGGACAAGCCGGTGGAGCAGAGCGATGCAGCCGCAATACAAGCCGCAGAAGTCAGGGCCACCGGTTCTAGCGTCGTAACTCCCGGAGGATTAGCGGCCACAGCTCAGTCGGCAGCTTCTGTTAATGAGGGATTGACTCAAGATGTGGATAAAATCAAACTTAACAATGTCTTGACTGTAAGAGTTGACGTTACTTTAATATGGCTTTGCATTTCGCTTAGTATTTTATATCTTAACTTCAAACTATAATTGGTCATTATGAACTCTCTCTAAAACGGCTTGTTGACCTCTAAGTAAATTTTTTTTTTCTAAGTTTGACTAATCCTTTGAATTTTGAGTATAGAGTTAGAACTTTATGTTATTCTCTCCATAAAAAGTGAGATCAATAATTTCGAAAAAGTAACTATTTTGTTCAATTATGTTCTTTGAATACTAAATTTTGAATAAAGTTATAAGTAAAAATAGTGAGATTAATAAATTTGAAAGTAAGCAGGTTATATATTTCAACATGTTGAAATACCACATTTATATTGTCAAGTTGTTAATATTGTCAGGAGATTTGAGTTAATTCCTTTTGATCATTGGATATGTACATATAATTCGTATATAACAACATTAGCTAGTTGGGAATATAACCAAATTTGTGATCGATTTGCGGTACTCCAAGTCGATAATCGGTACTTGTATTTTGTTACATTATAGGGTGCCACTGCTAAACTACCGACTGATAAGGCAGCGACAAGGCAAGATGCAGAAGGGGTGATGGAAGCGGAGCTTCGGAATAATCCAGAGTTGACCACTTATCCCGGTGGAGTAGCTGCGTCTGTGGCTGCAGCTGCTAGACTGAATGAAAGAAGTTCATAAGTTTGACTCTTGCATGTATAATATTTACCAGAGCTTCATATGGCCTCTTTGCCTTTTGGTGTTAGGCTGTGTAAAAGCTTTCTAGTTCGTTATATTACTTTTGTGTAGCTGCGTATCGTCGATCCACGACAGTTGTTGTTTTGCAAGTTTGTGCTAAAGAGGTGAACAATGCTCTGATCAGTTTTAGTTCTATCTTTTGCAATTTGCCACGTATAAGTGTCTAGTGAGCATGCTGATTAGTAAACTTGTTCAGAGGTGAGCATGCTAATAAGTTCGCCAGGTAAACAAATCCAAGCAAATAATTAAAATTAATTCCAAGGACCAAGGCAATCTATTTTGAGTAAAATGTGTTCCTTCTCTACTCGAAGGACTTACAGAAATGTGATTTATTAGTGTCCTATTATGGTCAAGCTTCAGTCAGTAAGTTTGACATCTTATATGATAGCGTTCAAAGTGCAGTTCGGATTTCCACATCCGATCTGTTGTGGAATTTACTCACTTTTACTGGTGTAATGAATTTGGGCATTGCCGTTTGATTAACTTTCTATTTTGAGTAAAATGTGTTCCTTCCCTACTCGAAGGACTTTACCCAGATATTATTTTTAGATACGCCATTTAAATATACCAACAAGACTTGAGTATTCATTTCTTGTTTCTTCCTCTCCTCTTTTATTGAGAGTTGTTTGTAAGAGAGTTGAGTGTTGGAAAATACTTGCGTGATTCTCTTTATTTGGAGTGATCCTGTGAGGTTAATTCTCTCGGGGGTATTTGGGATTAATTAGAGTATTTACTCTAATTTTGTACGCTCTTTTGTATTCTTGTTGCTATAGTGAATTTGTTCCTCTCCGCTTGTCGACGTAGGTCAATTTGACCGAACAACGTTAAATTTATTTCTTCTTTATATGTTTTAATTGTCGTTGTTATCAACTTATATTGTCTTTGTTATTATTATTATACTATTATTTTGTTAAATTTCGCACTGCCCGATTTTCTGATCCTAATAAATTGGTATCAGAGACGGATCTAACCGGGTCTATTTTAGTAGTCAATATGACTCTAACAAAGACTTATGTTGAGAAATTTGATCGAAGTGCAAACTTCAGAATGTAGCTATTAAAGATGGAAGCTATCCTAATTCAGGATGGCTTAGATTTAGCACTGCAAGGGAAGGAGAAGAAGCCTGATAAAATGATGGACGAGGAGTTTGCTGTCATTGATAAAAAGGCAAAAGCATGTATCATTTTAAATCTCCCAAATAAGGTTTTGCGTGAAGTTGCTACAGAAAACTCAGCCAAAAGCATATGGATAAAGCTGAAAATCCTATATATGAAAAGAACAGTAGAAAATAGGCTTTACATAAAGCAAAAACTCTACATTTTTTGTATGGCTGAAGGTACCTATATACTTACACATCTTGATATTTTTAATTCTTTCTTATGGATTTAAGTAACATAGATGCTGAAATCAAAGATGAGGATCAAGCTATGTTATTGCTTGTTTCTTTACCCGATCGTTTAAACATATAAGAGATACTATGCTTCATGGAAAGGATAATATCTCTTATAAAGACATCAAATCTATTTTGAAATCAAAAGAACAATTAGATAGAGATATTACTGGGAAAACTAGTGGGAACCAAGGGGAAGGCTTATTCATAAGAGGTAGATCCAATAAGAAAGATTCAATTAGTGAGAAACCTAAATCAAGGTCAAAATTCAGATACCAAATATCATGTGTAAATACTTTCATAAGAAAGGTCACATTATTTCTCAATACTTTAAATTGAAAAAAGAAAAGCATACAGAAAAGAAAAATGAGCACAAAAATACTGATACTGCCGAAGCAAGTGTAGTTACTGATGAGAATGAGGGAATTGTTTTTTAGCAACTAATAATAGTTTCAAATCTAACAATGAGTGAATTTTAGATTCAGGTTGTTCTTATCATATATGTCCCATCGAGATTTATTTACCACATGAATCTATTAGAGGTGGGGTTGTCTTGATGGGCAACAATGTTGCCTGCAAAGTTATTGAAAAAGGTACTATCCGAATCAAAATGCACGATGGTTTGGTGAGAACTCTCACCGATGTTAGACACGTTCCTGACTTAAAGAAAAATCTCATATCTTTGGGCACTCTAGAATTTCTTGGGTGCAAGTACACAGGTGAAGGTAAAGCTCTAAAAGTTTCTCATGATGCTCTTGTGATCATGAAAGCATGCAAATCTAGTACGTTGTATACTCTATTGGGATCTACTGTTACAGGTGATGTTGTAGTTTCAACATCAGATAAATCTGATTCTGACATCACCAAATTGTGGCATATGCGATTGGGGCATATGAGTGAAAAAAGTCTTTCCATCCTCAGCAAAAGAGATCTCTTATGTGGCCAAAGTACCAGAAATATGGAATTATGTGAACATTGTGTGTTGGGGAAGCAGAAAAGAGTCAGCTTCAAATCTCCATCAATTCATAGAACAAAAGGTAATTTGGATTACATTCATTTAGATCTTTGGGGTCCTTCACGTACCCCATCAAAAGGTTGTGCCAGGTAAATTTTAACTTTCATCGATGATTATCCAAGGAAAGTTTGGGTTTATTATCTAAAAAATAAAAGTGATGTTTTCTTAACTTCCAAACAATGAAAAGTTTTGATTGAGAAGCAAACAGAAAAACAGGTTAAGAGGCTTAGAACAGATAATGGCTTAGAATTTTGTAATATGAATTCAACAAATTTTGCAAGAATAAAGGAATATCTCGATACCCTACTGTGAGAATGACACCTCAACAAAATGGTGTAGCAGGAAGGATGAATAGAACTCTTTTGAAAAGGGCTCGTTGCATGATTTCAAATGCTGGGTTGACAAACCCCTTTTGGGCAGAAGCTATCTCTACAACTTGTTATATTGTCAACCGTGCTCCTTCTGCACGCTTGAACTTCAAGACTCCAGAGGAAATGTGGTCAGGTACTCCTGCTAATTATTCTTATTTAAAGATATTTGGTTGCTTTGCATACATGCATGTAAATTAGGGCTGCTTATCAGGTGGATTGGGCGGTTATTTACTCTTAACGGTTTGACTTATCTGTTATCGACTTTTAAATGTATTAATCTGCTAGTCACCCGATAAGATATCAGGCGGATTAGTATCAGTTTAGCTCTTATCGGGCGATTTATCGGCCTAATTCAATCTATATTGCGTGCATTACAGAGGGCGTACTATCGCAACAAATATATTGAGTGGCAAGGTTTATACGTTCCACAAGCAGTTGAATTGCGTGAAGACATACACTCTCTTCTAATAGTTCCAAGTTAGCCTGATGGTCAACTAAATGAGTATCTTTCCTCTTTCACATGGTGAGTTTGAACTCATTACATATTGAGAAATTTGAACCAAGATTGTTGATTATTAATATCGTTTTATGGTCCACTTTAACGACAACATTTATTTTCTACTGGAAGGTAAAATTACCATGTTAATAACCGATTTCACTTTTAATTTGGAGGTGATGCTGCCTTTTCTTCCTACTACTATTATATATTATCTGCTTGTGAATGAAAAGGCACCAGATTAGCGATGACACGTGTTTGATAATGGTAAGTTAAGCGAAACTTAAGGTCAATGGTAATGCTTGGCCGATTATGATACTGGCGGCGTTTGGATTGGATGCGGAACATAGAGATGTGATATTACCAGTGGCGCTTGGATTGGATTTAATAAATATATATATTCTTAACGGGTTAATGGATTATCCGTTAAGAAAATTGAATAATCCGCCCCCAAACCGATAAGCCGTTAATGAAAAACTTTCAACTTGTTCCCCGTCCGTTAAACCATTAACTCGATACCAATAAACCATTAAGCTTAGATTTCGGTTTGATTTTTGGTTTCGGTTCGGTTTTGAACACCCCTAATGTAAATGATAGTAAATTAGAGCCAAGGGATAAAAAGTGCATTTTCCTTGGGTATGCATCTGGGATGAATGGATACCGGCTATGGTATCCTGATTCTAAGGCACCAAAATATAATTAGCAGAGATGTAACCTTTGATGAATCCTCTATGTTACATTCCAGAAAAGAGTCTTCTAGTTCTTATAATACAGATAAAGAGAAGAGTACACAGAAGCGAGTGGATGTTGAGATTGACATTCCTTCTGAGCCGAACTCACTAATTTTGGAGAAAAATTCAGTTGAAACTCTTGAAGTTGAGCTAGAAGCTGAAATTCCTTAAGTCGAGACTCCTGAATTTGAACCAGAAGAAGATGAGTATTCTATAGCCAAACATAGACCAAGAAGAGAAAGTAAACGACCATTAAGGTTTAGTGATTATGTTGCATTTGCTTTTTTAGTTGCACAGGAAACTGAAAAAATCAAAGAACCATCAAAATATTCAGAAGCAGTTTCTGGTGTTGGTTCAGCCAAGTAGCTGATTGCAATGAATGAAGAAATTGAGTTTCTCCACAAGAATGATACTTGGTCTTTTGTGAAACCGCCATCATGAAAGAGAATTGGTTGCAAATGGGTCTTCAAGAAAAAATATGGAATTCCAGGGGTTGAAGATGTAAGGTATAAGGCACGGTTAGTTGCAAAGGGTTATAGTCAGGTACAAAGAGTTGATTTTAATGATATTTTCTCACCTGTTGTTAAACATGGCTCTATTCATGTCTTGCTTGCCTTAGTTGCCATGTATGATTTGGAATTAGAACAGCTTGATGTTAAGGCAACTTTCTTACATGGCGAACATGAGGAACAAATATATATGCATCAACCCGAATGATTTGAATTGAAGGAAAAAAAGATCATGTTTGCTTGTTGAAGAAATTCTTGTACGGATTAAAGTAGTCTCCAAGACAATCGTACAAAAGGTTTGATTTCTTTATGTTGGGTCATGGTTATTCGAGGAGCATGTATGATAGTTTTGTTTACTTTCGGAAGTTAAATGATGGTTCATTTGTGTACTTATTGATATATGTTGATGACATGCTCATTACTGCTAAGGATTTGACAGAAATTCACAATTTGAAAAGTCAGCTTAAAAGTGAACTTGAGATGAAAAATTTGGGAGCAGTTATGAAAATTCTTGGCATGGAGATCAAAACAGACCGAGGATCCAACAGGCTATTCATGACCAAGAAGAAGTACTTGGAAAACGTTTTGGAGAGGTTTGACATGAAAGATGCTAAACCAGTTAGTACATCTCTTGCTGCTCATTTTAAGTTATCAGCTGCTCACTCACCGCAGTCAGGGGAAGAAGATAGGTATATGGAACATGTACCTTATTCCAATGCAGTCGGCAGTATTATGTATGCAATGGTTTGCATACTTCCAGATATTTTCTAGGTAGTAAGTGTAGTGAGCCGATATATGGCTTGCCCTGGTAAAGCACATTGGCAAGCTGTGAAATAGATTTTCAGATACTTGCAAGGTACTTCAAACACATGTTTGGAGTTTGGGAGAAATACTAACTCTTTGATTGATTTTGTAGACTCAGATTGTGCAGGTCATCTTGACAAAAGAAGATCACTAATATGGTATGTATTTTGCATTGGTGGTTGTGCTATCATCTGGAAAGATACATTACAACATGTAGTAGCATTATCTATTACTGACGCAGAATACATGACAGTGACCGAGGCTATCAAAGAAGCCTTATGGTTAAAGGATCTATTTGCTGAAATCAGTTTACACCAAAGTGGTATTACTATTTTTTGTGATAGTTAAAGTACCATTAACTTGACTAAAGACCAAATATATCATGAGAGGACGAATCATATTGACATCAAGTATCATTTTATCTGGGAAACCATTGCTGATGGAAAGGCCTCTATTCAGAAGAACAACACTAGAGACAATAATCCTGCTGACATGTTCACAAAGCCTGCTTGAACTTAATTGCAATTTATGAAGAATGATTTAGCCCATAAGGGCTTTTGCAAAGAGGGTGGAGCACTATATCAGCCAAAATTAGGCCAGGTGGAGATTTGTAATATGACCATTATTTTGGCTAGTGGAGTCCATCTCACATAAACATAAGTCTATTTGTAAAGAAGACTTTGTTGGCAATATTCTTTGAGACCCAAAAATATTGCATTGTGTGGTGGATATCATTTCCACAAGTTGTATCTTTTCTTTTATAACTTGAAGGCCAAGGCTTTTTTGCCTATAAAAGGAAAGTTCATTAGTTCATTTTAGACACACCAACAAGACTTGAGTGTTCATTTCTTGTTTCTTCCTCTCCTCCTTTATTGATAGTTGTTTGTAAGAGAATTGAGTATTGGGAAACACATCCTTTATTTGGAGTGATCTTGTGAGGTTATTCTCTCGGGGGTATTTGGGATTAATTAGGGTATTTACTCTAATTTTGTACGCTCTTTTGTACTCTTGTTGCTACAGTAAATTTGCTCTTCTTCGCTTGTGGACGTAGGTCACTTTGACCGAACCACATTAAATTTGTATTTTCTTGATATGCTTTAATTATCGTTGTTATTAACTTACATTGTATTTATTATTGTCATTATAATATTATTTGGCTAAATTCCGCACTACCCGATTTTCCGATCGTACCAATGTCCGATAATGGTCAAGCTCCAGTCATTAATTTTGACGTCTTATATGATAGCGTTCAAAGTGCAGTTCAGATTGCCACATCCGATCTGTTGAGGAATTTACTCACTTTTACTGGTGTAACTTTCTATGTAATGAATTTGGTTATTGCCCTTTGATTAATTTACTTTTCATCTGATCACAAGCTGATGGAATTTGAGAAATTTTAACCTACGCTAACAAGAATTCTTATTCTTTTCAACCCAGAAACTAATTAAAAGGATAAAAAGTATACTCGAGGACGAAACAATCAGGAAAAGTGTCTGGACACTGTTACACAGATAGAGAACAAAAATAAAATGAGTTACTATGCTACAAATACAATATCTTTGCATCATCAAGTCCATACTTGTTGCATTGTTGGCAACTTCGACGGATGAAATGTGTATTTTTCGTTTTTTCTACCTTTGATAATGTATAGGATAAAATTGGTTTATATTAAATATTCGAATGATTGCATGACATGTGGAAACACAAGCAGACAAAAGATGAATCGAGTGAAAATCAAGACCGAGAACAATATATTAAGTTGGTATCGGGTAGATCCCGAAGGGAACGCAGTCAACGGAAGCAAATGAAGGTTTGTCACTAGATGACATTTAATAAAGAATATTCCTCAGTATTAAATAGCCTGCCATTGCAGAGAATTTTGGCATTCATGATCTGCCGTTACATATTTATAAATGGTCCCCTATTATTATCATTTAAGGGTGGTTTGATCCTAGGATCTTGTTTCCTAAGTATAACTATAAATAGTAATTCCAACAACCATTGTAGGATCACGAAATATCTAACAAAACTTATGCTATACTTTACTCTCAAGAAAATAATTCAACTTTACTTTCTGTCTGATATTACTCATACTGCTGTCCTCGGAAGCATTGCTCCCGGAGCCAGGCTTGCTATTTCCTTTGATGTTAACGCTAAGTCTTATTTTTGATCTAATTTGTTTATAATCATTTTGGATCAAATCAGTTCGCTTGTCTATAAATCACGTAACAAATTTTAATTACGGGTAAACAAACAAGTTCTTCTCTCCCATTTTGTTTGCCATTGTATACTATTTGGAGGTTCAAACATTTTCCAACATTGGCTATGGTTGTGTTTAAAAGTAATTTATGTGGTTTCTGTATATACTACTTTTGTTTTCGAAAAGTCACTGAAAGATGTCCAATATCAACTTGAGAGTTGGCTGCTTGACTACCGTATCAACTTGGAAGGATGCAGTGTGATTATCTGTTGATCTTTTCTTATCACTGGGAAGTGTTTAAGATGCTAAGGATAAAGTTTTCTGATGTTTTACCTTTTTCCTTATTCCAGTGGAGGAGAAGAAAGTAGGATATTGTTCACCTCAGCTTGATGATTATTTATCAGAATCCTGTGGCAAGACCGATCTTGTTCTCCACAAAAATGTGGATCAGCAGATTGATCACTCCTCAGTAGATGTTTTATTAGCTGCAGTTGTTCCTGCAGTATCAAAGAACCTTAACTTTGAAGATGAGCATACAAGTGCAGGCAGTAAGCAGGTGCTTATCATAGATTTGCTGTGTGGGATCTGCAAACTGTTGTTGTGCCGCCACCTGTAGTTCTTAATTGTGGCCATGGTCGGTTCAACTTCCTCCAACTATTATGTTGATTTTTTTTCCTGAAAAGGAATTATTATGCCGATTACTTAGTTTCCAGACGCCATTTCTCACTATGGTGTTTTCCCTTCTCTAGTTTACATTGTGAAAATTGTGTGATCAATCCTAGCGACTAGCTATGTAGATGTCCTAAGTTTGTTTAATAAAAGAATAATTTTTTTTTGTGGTCAAAGCAAATAAAAGAACAATTTGGGTTTCTAATAATCAATTTTACTTCACTTTTCCTAATATAGATGAATAGAAAATAATGGAAAGTAATACCGAAAGAATAAGAAAAAAAAATCTTATTGATAATGGTAGCTTTCTTCTAACAAGAAAGAACAAGATCTTTCAATAGCGGTGATAGTAAAAATATTAACGATTGATAGTAATACTTTTTGATTTTTTCGGTGGGGATACAAGATAAGGTAAAGGAATTTATACAAGGATACAATTTGTTACTGCTTCGCCTTATTTAATTCTTGTTACTAACATTTATTAGATTGATTATATGTTACATGGGTGATTCGTGACGGTTAAGGTAATAACAACCAATCGCGCTTAATCAGAGATTATGCTGATTTCTTTTTTCATATTCGTGGCTATTAATGACCCTTCCATCTTCGTGGCTTTTAGCATCCTTAGTTATTCAATCCATATATGTTTCTTCTTTTTCGGCTAATAGGCATGGTATCCTCGTAGACAATCCCGTGGGTGCTACTTATGCCTTCTTCGTTCTTCATTCTTCTTTATTGTTTTGATTTTTATGCTACCTGTTAGAATAACATTGATCCACATGAAGAGTTTATTTTTCACCAATACAGGTTGGATTGGGTAGGATTAGGGGTGTTTAATTTGTTAGAAGGTGGGGTTGGTCTTAGGTTTGATAATTCTAATTTGAAGAATAAGTTGAGATATTACAAAAGCATTCCTCAAAATCTAACGCTTAATTATTCTGTTATTTACTCCATCCGGTTGACAATGGGTAACTTTTTGCCCTTTGGCACATCACCTAAGAAAATATTAATTCGCTAGAAAAAAAAGTATTTTGACTAAATTACATTCAGTTAAAATTTGTATAGTGTTAATTTGATACATTAATATATGTAAATAAGGACAAAGTTGAAAAATTAAAATTAATTCATTCTTGATTATGTAAAAAGAATACTTATTTTAAATTCAAATAAAAAGACTAAAAGGTCATTTATTATGGACCGGAGAAAGTATATCCATATCAATTATCAGTTTATGACTGTCGTTTTGTGGAGTAATAATCCAATCGGTTCAAATCTGGTGCCCTATCATTAGAGATTGAACAATTCATGTGTAGGTGAATCCGAGTCTTTTCGCTCTCTTTGTTTTCTTTCTCTAATTAAAATTGAGCACTTGATTCTGTTGGATGTAGCTTCCGAAGTTCAACCTTTCCCAAAATCAATAAAACAATTACACACTAAAAAGCTCTTTTAATTTTTGAAAATCATTCAGTCAAAAGGGCAAAAAGTTACCTGATGTTTTTGAATCAATGAATTCATCAAATCATAAATGATTGATACCTATTCTTATCTTAATATATAACTTAACTGTGGTAATTGGTTTATGTGATTCCGTGTAAATATTAAACACTAGGAAAAAACTTTGAATAAATGTGAGAGGAAAGTGTCATTCTACCTACGTACTCTTATTTACTTCTCCTAATTCTCAACAAAAGTAAGGTCTACGCTAAATACTCTTTCAAACCATGCTATGTAATATATTCATATTCCAGTTACTATCATTAACAAAATGGAACGCTACCAAAGAAATTTCCTTTGGGGAAGCATTGAGACGCGAAAAAAATTACACCTCCTTAACTGGGAACAAATTACTAGTCCAATGATAAGTGGAGGTTTAAATATACAAAACCTTAGAACTAAAAATTATGCCTTATTAGCAAGCCTCGCTTGGAGGATTTTCCATAATCCTCACTCTCTCTAGGCAATGACTCTCTTAAATAAATACCTACCTCAAAAAAAGGTTGCAAATCATTCTACAACTTGACGTAATATTTTAAGGGGATGAAGTCACTATCAACAAGGTATTAAGTGGAAAGTGGGAATAGGGAGCCATATTAAGCTATGGAATGATCCATGGATTAACACAGGAATAACTTTAAGATCAATGTTCACAGGTCCACTACCACAATTCCATGACACACTTACAGTCTCTAGTGTTTTCAAACACCAAGCATGGAACTGGGCAGATTTCAGCTTCGAAATGCATGAGGGTATAAAAAAGTATATTAACAGACGATACCTTTCTATATATATACAACAACAAGATCAACTAATTTGAGGCCTAACAAATAGTGGACAATTCACACTGCAAACTATGTACAAGGAGCTCACTAAAAATAGTTCCTATCTCCCGCAAACTACAAAATAAGTTTGCTTGGATATGGAGTTTACCAATCCAACCGAAATTTAAAACTTTTCTATGGCTACGTCAATATAATAGATTACCAACACTTTCCTACCTTAATCATATAGGAATATTTACGGCATCAAATTGCCAAGTCTGTCATGCTAATCAAGAAACAACAACTCATATCTTCATAAAATGCTTCCAAGCCAAACAATACTGGTCCTCCATAGGACTGCACGAACACATTAACAAGCTGTCAGTCACAAATGCTCCAAAACAATGGTTATATAAACTTATTAACTATAAAGGCATTCACTTCCCACGCAAAGTAAACACATGCACCTTTTCGATAAGCTTATGGCACATTTGGACTACTCGTAATAAGAACCTGTATGAACATAAGCAAAGAGAAACCAAATCTAAAACAAGTGTTAAATCAAGTTATTGAATATGCCTACATGGCAGCATCACGACATATTGATAATCAGGCTATATTTATGTAGTTTAGCTACCATTTACGCTCCAACTTAGCTATACTTTACTGCTATATGAATGTTAAATGACAACAAATGACTCTAATTACGAATTTTGTGCTTTGCAGCAGCAATTCCTGACTATGAGGACATTAAAGAGTGTTTGGAGTTAATTTGGAGCAAGGAAGGGCAATTATAGGTGAGTGTGCACGAAAGAAGAAGGAAAAAAATAGAAGACAGACTGAACTCCAGAATCGCGGGCCAACCGCGGCCGCACTCGTCAGGCAGAAAGGAAAGCATTGTGCGCGGTTCAACCGCGGTCCGACCGCGACCGCGCTTGTCACTCTGAGGAATTTTATTTCAGGGGTAAATTCGTAAGTTTAGGGGCGACTCTCCTTAACCTATAAGAAGCCCAGCTCGCCTAAAAAGATGGTATCAAGGTTTTTGAAGGATTTTTGAAGTTAAGAACAGGCAAGAAGCAAGGCGGAAGATTCGGCATAGAGTTTTACCTTTTTTCCTCTTGTTTTTATCAGTGATGATGAATGCTGTTGTTATGACTATGAAAATGATTATGCATAGCTAAACTTCTAATCTAGGGTTTTGATGGAACCTCTTGGAGGATGAATTTCTTATTATGTTAATATAGATTTGCCATAGTATTTTCTTTGTTTGTTCAACTTTATTGTGATTGCTGTTGATTGGAGGGCCCTCAATCGACTGTGCCTATTAGTATGTATTACTCGGGAGAGAGTGCATATTTAGGTAGTTAATAAACAACACCACTCCTAACGTATATGAGGGATCAATACGAAGGGTTTAAAGGTGGGCTTAGGGATAACGAAACCTTGGGTGCGATCTAAGTGAGTTGTAATTAAGGTCAACTAGAATAATTCGGGAGAATATGTCTTGTATATTGTTGTAATTACTCGGGAGGGAGTTACGACAGTCAGAGTGCTCATGATCGATAGAGAAGACTTTGGCAAATTTATAGCAAACATAGCGAAAAAGATTCCGACAAGAGGGGAAATCAGAACCTTAGATATGTCTCATTCTTGCTTACAACTCGTTCATAGTTAACTTTTAATTATTGTATTATCATTACGTAAAATTAGTTAGTAAACCTCCAATCTATTATTTAAATATCTCTGAAAGTTAACTATGTGAATTTTGTATGAGTCCAATAACTGTGATTGATAGATTAATTTTCTGTGGGATTCAATTCCGGACTTATAAACCGGAATATATTTGCAGTGACCGCTTTGTCTTTTTATAAGGCATAGTTAGGCATGATCAAATTTTGACGCTGTTTTCGGGGAATTAACAGTGTTATTGATTGCAGTTAAAAAGAAGTGCAAATATTCTTAGTGTAATCAATTTTCTTCAATTTAAACTGACCATTGAAGTTCTAACATTTGTAGTCGTGGTTGTTACAAGAGCATGCCTAAAAACTCATCAAGAACTGATGAATTGTTTGAAGCATTATCAAATCCTGAGAAGGTGCTCAAGGCATTGAACCGTGCAAATAGGAAAGGCAAACAACAACAGAACTCAATCGAAAAAATTGAACCAGACATGGAAGACGATAATCTAAACAACAGAGACAACGTGAATGTCCCAAACGATCAGAGTGTGATACCTCTTGTGCCAGAAGTAGCACTATATGATTGGGCACAACCCACCGCTGATAATTTAGCAACTGCCATTTGTAGTCCCTAAGATACAAGCAGATTCATTCTAGATCACAAATAACATGCTACATTTATTGCAGAACAAGGGATTGTTCTCTGGGTTATACGTTGAAGATCCTCAGCATCATCTAAAGAATTTCATGTCAATCTGTGCCACGTAGAGGCAACATAACGTGACACCGAAAGCAATACGTTTTTTGTTATTTCTATTCTCAGTGACAGGAGCAGCTCATACTTGGCTTAATTCACTCCCAATAAACTCCATCACTACTTGGGAGGAATTAGTCAAGCAATTTGTGAACAAATTTCATCCATCCAACAAGATTTCTCAGTAAATTGATGAGATATTAAGCTTCAAACAAAAACCAACAGAGACGCTACAAGAAACGTGGGAAAGATTCAAGGGTCTGCTGGTTACGTGTCCACATCATGGTATTCCGAAGCAGATATTGGGGTAGAGGTTTTACATGGGTTTGGCAGATAGTTTGAAAGCCAATGTTGATGCTATAGCAGGTGGAGCATTTTTGAGCAAAACATTCAGATAGAGCAAGATCCTGCTTGACAATATGGCACAAAACTCAGGATGGACAACAATAAACGCTCCAATCACTCATGTGGTTCACTCTGTGGCTCTAGACCTGGCTAACTCCATAGCTGAAAATATGGCCACTCTACTGACACAAATGAGGATCCTCACCAAAAAGGTTGAAAAATCAGGTCAGAAGCAGCAGGTACACATAGTTGATGCAACGAATGTGGGCTTATGTACATCATATATTAATCAACCATATGTCTGCTCGTGGAGTGTTGGAGGTGACAATCAAAAATATCAGGAGAACATGAATTATGTGGCCAACTACGAGGGATCGAGACAAGGTGGTCAGAATTAAGGTAAGCAAAATCAACAATATAGACCAGCTCAGCAGCAGTACAACAACAACAATAACCATGGGGCTATGCGATCACAGGGTCAAATGGTGCCTTACCAAAGGTAATACGAGTACAACCAGCAAAATCAGCAGCAGGCTTATCAACAACCTCTACAATAGCAGATTGTGAGACATGAAGATGGGTTTGCTAAACTTAAGGTAATGATGCAACAAGTGATTGGGTCCACTAGAAAACTAACTGACAGAGTAGACTCACATGAGTCAGCGATAAAGAATATTGAGATCCAATTAGGACAGATTTCCATGGCCCTAAATAATCGTCCTCATAGGACGCTACCTACAGATACCCAAATCAATCCAAAAGAGCAGGGCCCCAAGCAACTGATAGCAGTAAGTCTCCGAAAGGGTAGAGACTTAGATCTAGAGCAAGAAATTGCTCGTGAAAGCAGACCGACGGAGATACTAGTGCCAGTACTCATTGAGATAGACAATTCAGCAGGGTTAACTAAGGTGACGGTCAGCAGGGACAAGAGAACACCAACAAAAAAGAAGAAGTTGTGAAAGAGATGGAGGTTTCACCGGAGCAGACAGTGGAAGCAATGCCTGAACAAGAGAAAAATCAAATCACAGGGAAGAAGCGACCTCCAGCTCTATTCCCACAGAGATTGGCCAAGTATTAGAAAGATGAGCAATACAAGAAATTTTTGGAGATGTTGAAGCAAATTTAGGTAAACATTCCATTGATTAATGCATTAAAGGAGATTCCTGGTTATGCGAAAATGATGAAGGGCTTGATGTCCCGCAAGTTCGACTTTCAAGATTTGGCCACGGTTACACTAATTCCGACCTGCAGTGCAGTTGTAACGAGACCCATAGCTGAAAAACTATCTGACCCAGGGAGTTTCACAATTCCTTTCACAATAGGCAACTTTGCATTTTCTAAGGCACTGTGTGATCTGGGAGAAAGCATAGACCTTATGCCCCATGCTATCTACAAAAGGCTAGGCATTGGAAGAGCTAGACCCACGTCTATGTTACTACAGCTGGCTGATCGAACAGTGAAGAGGCCCTATGGGATTCTAGATGATGTATTGGTAGAGGTTGGGAAGTTTGTGTTCCCAATAGATTTTGTCATCCTTGACTGTCGGGTTGATGAAAAAATTCCTATAATTTTGGGAAGACCATTCTTGGCCACTGGGAGAGCCTTAATTGATTGTGAAACTGGAGAGCTCAAGATGAGATTAAATGATGAAGAGATAACATTCAACATGCATAAATCTATGCAGAGACTAAGTTAATTTTCTAATTGCTCTCTGATAGATGCGGTGGATGTAGTCTTAGAGGAGGAAGATGAGGTATTGAACATTAAAGACCCTCTAGCAACATGTCTCATGAACTTATATGAAGCTAATGGTGAAGACTTGGCAGAGTGGGTACTTGATCTTGAAGGCTAAGGTTTTTGGAGAATGGAGCTTGAATTTGAGCCTTTGCACCTAGAGGAAAGAAAAACTTGTCCAGCTAAGCCATCAATAGAAGAGCCACCAAAGTTGGAACTGAAGCCACTACCATCCCATCTCAGGTATGCATTCTTAGGACCTGACTCAACTTTGCCTGTTATTATCTCAGCTAGTTTGCTAGATGTGTAGGTAGAACAACTTTTGCAAGTACTGACTGAGTGCAAGACTGCAATTGGGTGGACCATTACAGACATTAAGGGGATCAGCTCGGTCTTCTGTATGCATAAGATTCTACTGGAAGATGGGCACAAACCTTCCAGAGAACATCAAAGAAGGCTGAACCCCAACATAAAAAAAGTGGTGAAAAAGGAAGTGATTAAATGGTTAGATGCATGAATCATATTCCCCATCTCTGACAACAACTGGTTTAGCCCAGTGCAATGTGTACCAAAAAAGGGAGGTATGAGGGTAGTGAAAAATGAGAAGAACGACTAGATCTCTACACGAACAGTTACAGGTTGGCGAATCTGTATGGATTACAGGAAGTTAAAATTGGCTACCAGGAAGGACCATTTCCCACTATCATTCATTGATCAGATGCTAGATAGATTGGCAGGGAGGTCTCACTTCTGCTTTCTGGATGGGTACTCGGGGTGTAATCAAATTTCTATTGCCCCAGAGGATAGAGAGAAAACGTCGTTCACCTGACCTTATGGAATTTATGCTTTTCGGCGAATGCCATTTGGCCTATGCAACACACCCGCCACATTCCAAAGGTACATGATGGCCATCTTCACAAATATGGTAGAAGAGATAATGGATGTTTTCAAGGATGATTTCTCAGTGGTGAGGAACTCATTCGATGATTGCCTTGTGAACTTGAGAAGAGTTTTGAAAAGGTGTATCGAGACTAATCTGGTACTCAATTGGGAAAAGTGCCATTTCATGATACATGAAGGTATAGTCTTGGGGAACCTAGTGTCAAGTAAAGGTATTGAGGTGGATCGTGCAAAGGTTGATGTGATAGAAAAGCTTCCACCACCCATTTCCGTCAAAGCAATCAGAAGTTTCCTTGGGCACACCAATTTTTAGGAGATTTATAAAAGATTTTTCCAAAATTACTAACCTCTTGTGTAAATTGCTTGAAAAAGATCACCTATTTGTGTTTTCTAATGATTGCAGGGTAGTTTTTGAGGAATTGAAGAAGATATTGGTAATAACACCTATCATAGTTGCGCCCGACTGGGAGCAACCATTTGAGCTGATGTGTTATGCGAGTGACTATGCCGTGGGAGCGGTTCTTGGGCAACGAAAAGATAAAATTATGCACCTGATATACTACACAAGTAGAACGCTGAGTGGAGCCCAGCTAAATTACACAGTGACCGAGAAGGAGATGCTGATAGTGGTGTTCGCATTTGACAAATTCAGGTCATACCTGATAGGCTCGAAGGTAATTGTTTACACTGACCATTCTGCTCGCAGGTACTTAATCATGAAAAAGGAGTCAAAACCATGCCTGATTCGATGGGTGCTACTGCTGCAAGAATTTGACTTGGAGATCCGTGACTGAAATTGAATGGAAAACCAAGTAGTTGATCATTTATCTTGGCTGGAAGGAGCTGAAAAGAAGGTTAAGGTAGAAGAGATTTTGGAAATCTTTCCAGATGAACAACTACTAGCAACGAGTCTCGAGGAAGTGCCATGGTATGCAGACATTGCAAACTACCTGGCGAGCGGTATTGTTCCTTATGAAATTTCCTCTGTTCAAAAGAAAAAGTTTTTTCATGATTGTCGCATGTACTATTAGGATGAGCCTTATCTGTTCAAGATTTGTATTGATAACATGATCCAGAGATGTATCCCTGAGATAGACCAGCCTCTATTTTGCAGGCATGCCACACTTCACCATATGGTGGGCACTTCGAGGGAGTGAGGACAGCTGCGAAAGTCTTGGAGTCGGGGTTTTACTGGCCAAGACTATTCAAAGATGCACATCTATGGATAAAGGGCTGTGATGAATGCCAACGAACTGGGAACATTTCCCGTAGACATAAGATGCCTATGAACTCAATTCAGGATGTAGAAGTGTTTGATGTATAGGGGATCGACTTCATGGGGCCGTTCGTCAGCTCATATGGCAACAAGTACATACTCGTCGTTGTGGACTACGTGTCCAAATGGGTGGAAGCTGCAGCACTCCCTACAAATGATGCAAAAGGGGTAATTAGTTTTTTGAGAATGAACATATTCACCCAATTTGGCACCCCAAGGGCAATAATCAGTGATAGAGGTACTCACTTTTGTAATCGAGCCTTTGCAAAGTTATTGGAGAAGTATGATGTACGCCACAAGGTGGCCACCCCATATCATCCACAAACGAGCAATAAAGGGGAAGTCTCGAATAGAGAAATAAAGAGTGTGTTGACTAAGACTGTGAATGCTACTAGAACATATTGGGCGAGGAAGTTAGATGATGCACTTTGGGAGTATCAAACCGCTTTCAAACTCTAATTGGAATGTCGCCATACAAGTTGGTGTTTGGGAAGGCGTGTCATTTACCAGTAGAGTTGGAGCATAAATCTTGGTGGGTGTTGAGACGGTTGAATCTTGATAGTGAGGCTGCAGGAACAAGTAGAATAATATAGTTGCACGAGCTTGATGAGTTTAGATATCACGCTTTTGAGAGCATAAGATTATACAAGGAGAGTTTGAAGATGATACATGATAGGAATATTATTGAGCGGAATTTTAAACCTGGAGATACGATTTTGCTATACAACTCATGCCTGAAGCTATTTCCGGGAAAATTGAAATCACGATGGTCAGGGCCTTTTCGTGTGGTTGAAATTCACCCTACGGGTGCCGTAGAAATTGCTGTGAGTAATGACTCTCGCATGTTTAGAGTCAATGGGCATAGACTAAAATATTATGTGGGTGTGGAGGAAGCAAAGGAAGTCTCGTGCCGCGACGTTAAATCAGGCGCTTCATGGGAGGCAACCCATTGATTTGTTGTATTCGTCGTGCCACGACATTAACTAAGGCGCTTGTTGGGAGGCAATCCAATGCGTAACGATTTTTAGTATAGTTAGAATTTGTTTTTTTTTATTTTTGTAAGTACTAACAAGTGCAGGTGAGCTTGGGCGAGTGATAAGTCCACCAGGCGCTGAAGGGATAGGTAAAATTGAGAAATTCTGAAGCCTAGGTACGCGGCCGCGGTTGGACCGCGATTGAACTGCGCAAATCGCCAACCATACCTCCTTAGGACTGCCACATCATGCACAGCTACGGTTGGACTGCGGTTGAACCTCGCAAATCACCATATGTTCTATCTCACGTGCGCGGCCGCGGTTAGACCACGAACCGACCACGCGCGGACTACCATAGTTAGCATATTTTTTTATTTATTTACTTTTTTTTTATTTTCCTTTATTTCTATTATTCTAATTACTAATAGTTCCCCCCAACCAGATATTACCTATACCATCTCTCTTAACTCCTATTCATGATCCACCACTCCCAAACCCACCCTTACAAACCAAAACACCCACTCCAATAATCTCTCACACAAGAGCTTTCACCCCTCTACCACCACTCCATCCTTTTAACATCCTCCCCTCATATAACATACTTACAACTCCACCAGGTAAGGGCACTTGTTTACATTATTGTTGGGTTATTTGCTTTCTTAGTTCTATAGTAGTTTTCTTCTTCTTTTGTAGTAGATTTCTTTAAGCTTGTGCTCTAGTTACCCTAGCAGGTTTGTTGAGGTTGTCGTAGATGTGTCTCATGACAAGTGTGGTTGACATTGGGTTTGGTTTATCGCTTAGTTAATTGGGAAATCCGGTGAATGGTGCATATACAGTGTTTGTTTAAATGCCACAGTGCGTTTTTAATGTAAATTGTGACCAATTGTGCAGATGAAGTCTGAGTAACCACCTTTGGTTCACATCTCTTGTGTTTCGCTACTGATGTTCTTTATTTCAGGTAGTATGATGCCCTCCAAGAAATGCTGAATCACCGGTGCTTCCTCCAGTGGCCAAGCTGGATCCTCCAGGGCACGAGCTTCAACTCCTGCCATCAGTATGATAGTTCCAAGTTCGTCTCCAGCGCAACTCAGGACCGTTTTGGTCACAATGCGTCCAAGAAGCCCATACCGGAGAGGGGTATTGATATAGGGTCTCTCCAATATGACTGTCCCAACATGTACAATGAATTGGTCCGGTGCGAGCTAGATATTTTCTTTGAAGAACCGGATGAAGCTAATTTGATGGTTGTGCGGGAGTTTTACGCAAACCTTCTAGAACATGTGAACAGTCTTTGCACTATGAGTAAGAAAAATGTAGACGCATCTGTTGAGGCCATTCGGAGAGCATACCGGCTGCCCATACCTGGGTTAGAGGACTACTATGAAGCCCATGGCAAACGATTCACCACGTGGGATTTGTTCTTTGAAATAATATGTGTGTCGGGTAAGGATGTTGTATGGATTCTACATGGGAAGAAGTTTCATTTGGTGGAACCCACCTTTGAAGGAAAGTGTTGGCTGTATGTCATCAATAGTCGCCTGCTCCCTTCTTCCAACACTACTGAAGTGAATGGTCCCAGAGCTGTATTGATCTAGTGTTTCATGAATGGCCACGATTTTGGCATGGCCAAGATTATTCACGAATAGATGTTCATCCGTAGTCCAGTGTAGCGGTGTGGTTTCTTCTTCCCTTCCCTATTCACTAGATTATGACGGGCAGCACGGGTGTCGGAGAACTTGAGCGTGGATGGAAAAGTGAAGAAAAAAGCAAATTTTCGGGCGGATAAAGTGACTATTGGGAAGGACCCTGTGGCACTGGAGATGCTAATAGTGATGATTCTCATACACCTGAGGAGGGTGATGATGAGAAGGATGACGCGGGGGCTGAGTCGCCCACCCATGAGCAAGTTGCAGCAGTCGAAGGATCGTCCGGGGTCAGTCGGATTACGCGACTGGTAGCCTTAGAGCAAGAAATGGCAGGGCTACATACGACTATCGCAGACTTGGGGACTAGAGTTGATGCTTTGGCCACCCAAAATGCTAAATCAGAGAAGAAAATCATGGGCTGGCTGCGTGCGCTGGGGAGGGCGTGTCACTTAGACCCCGACACTATCCATGATCAAGACTGATCTTCCAGTGAAGTTCCTTTGCCTCGCATTACTTTCTACTTTATGACATGAGGACATGACATCTTTTTAAGTGTGTGGTGGGGGATACTTCGTTTGTATGTTATATATATATATATATATATATATATATATATATATATATATATATATGAATGTATACTTTGATTTTGGTTTTTGGTTAGTTGTCTGAATGTGTGAAAAGTTCAAATTTTAGACTTGTCCTGACGACGGATATAACTCGAGGGGTTTATTGAGGGTCTGAGTCGATTAAAAAAAATCTTTTGTAGGTAGTGTATCAATTACCCCTTGGTTTTTCTTTGGGCTGCGGTTCTTTTCCAAGGGTTTTTGTTTGAACCGGGTTAGTTAGCTTTAATTGTTAGTTAGGCACTTGTGGGCTATGGGCTGATATGGAAGGAGGGTCTCTTAACGTCATTATTCCTTGAATACAGTAGATACTTTAGTGTGACGCTGATGCTCAGTTGTTGATTCTTGTTAGAGTGCCTTAAATTGTATGTTCTTAACTTGGCTTAAGTACTCTGACTAGAGTGTTTCGATGATCCAATCCGGAGTGAGTCATATGCCATGTGTGTGTGAGATTTGTTGTATTCTGTGCACTTTATTTGATGACTAGAACTTGCCCCGTGTGTTTGCAAAGTGAAATAGCAGTTTTGTTCAGTCTTGGAAGTGATATAGGCGCTTCTTTGTTGAGCTATATATATATATATATATATATATATATATATATATATATATATATATATATATATACACATTATGTAGGTTATGTACAAATATTATACAAAATTTATACACTTTCGACTACCGGATATAAATAATTTCTGGCGCAGGCTAAAAGTGATAATACCCCTTATTTGAACCTTTGACCTCTCATGAGCACTTCAATAGTTATGACCTTTGTAAAAGTTAAAGTGTGGGGTGGTTGGTTTGGCTTTTGAGTGGCACGAATAAAATAAGGAGAAAGGTCCACTGATTTGATAGAGCAAGAGCCACTTGAATTGAAAAAAAAGAAAAAGAAAAAAAATAGTTGTATTGTGTGCAGATATTCATTGATAAGTGGTAACTCTTGATGTAATTGTGCTTAAATAACTTGGGAGTTATGTATATTGATGTGAAGGTGGAGTCATGGTTTGTCATAAGTATGGGCTTGAATATTAAATATGTATGTATCAAAGTGCTTAGGGAGGTGTAGTTACTTTTATATCTAAATGTATCCTGAACCCCCGCAGCCTTCATTACAACCAAATGAAGTCCTACTTGATCCTAGACTGAATGAGCTTGATTGGTGGAGTATTACACTACAGGCAAGCCTATGATGCATTTTTTGTGGCATATGAATATCCCTTCTGAGCATGAGTGAATTCTTTCTATCTTGAGTTCCTAAGTGTTCTTAACTTGTATTTTGTGTGGAACTACTCTCAGTTGCTATGAGAGGGCACTTGATTCGTGAAGGAAAGGTGAGTCTTAACCTCTGCGTTAGAGTAAGTGAGTCAGTTAGGAGTAGTGCGTGGCATGTGAGAGTAAACTCTTGAGGCAAAGATGTTACACTACTATGCTCAATCCTTGTGATATGTTCTTGGTGTGATGAGTTAGAAGTTGCTTAGTGAAGTAGGCCTCTGTAGAGTGGTTTGATTGCTCGAGGACGAGCAATGATTTAAGTGTGGGGTGTTTATCATAGGCTATATTTATGTAGTTTAGCTACCATTTACACTCCAACTTAGCTATACTTTATTGCTATATGAATGTTAAATGATAACAAATGGCTCTAATTATGAATTTTGTGCTTTGCAGGAGCAATTCCTGACTATGAGGACATTAAAGGGTGTTAGGAGTTAATTTGGAGCAAGGAAGGCCAATCAGAGGTGAGTGCACGCGAAATAAGAAGGAAAAAATGGAAGACAGATTGAACTCTAGGAGCGCGGGCCAACCGCGGCCGCGCTCAGGTCGCGCTCGTCAAGCAGAAAGGAAGGCATTGTGCGCGGTCCAACCGCGGTCCGACCGTAGCCGCGTTGGTCACTCCGAGGAATTTTATTTAAGGGGTATATTTGTAAGTTTAGGAGCGACTCTCCTTGACCTATAAGAAGCCCAGCTCACCCAAAAAGAAGGTATCAAGGTTTTTGAAGGATTTTTGATGAAAAGAATAGGCAAGAAGCAAGGCAGAAGATTTGGCATAGAGTTTTACCTTTCTTTCCTCTTATTTTTATCATTGATGATGAATTCCATTGTTATGACTGTGAAAACGATTATGCATAGCTAAAATTCTAATCTAGGGTTTTGATGGAACCTCTTGGAGGATGAATTTCTTGTTATGTTAACATAGATTTGCCATAGTATTTTCTCTGTTTGTTAAGCTATATTGTGATTATTGTTGATTGAAAGGCCCTCAATCGACTGTGCCTATTTAGTATGTATTACTCGGGATAGAGTTCATATTTAGGTAGTTGTTGAACAACACCACTCCTAACGTATATGAGAGATCAATACGAAGGGTTTAAAAGTGGGATTAGGGATAACGAAACCTTGGGTGCGATCTAAGTGAGCTGTAATTAAGGCCAGCTAGCATAATTTGGGAGAATATATATAGCATATTGTTGTAATTACTCGGGAGAGAGTTACGAGAGTCAGAGTGATCATGATCGATAGAGAAGACTTAGGCAAATTTATAGCAAACATAGCGGAAAGGATTCCGACAAGAGGGGAAATCAGAACCTTAGATGTGTCTCATTCTTGCTTAAAACCCGTTCATAGTTAGCTTTTAATTATTGCATTCTTATTATGTAAAATTAGTTAGTAAACCTACAATTTATTATTTAAATATCTCTAAAAGTTAATTACATGAATTTTGTGTGAGTCCAATAGCTGTGATTGATAGGTTAATTCCCTGTGGGAGTCGACTCCGGACTTGTTAACCGAAATATATTTGTAGCGACCGCTTTGTCTTTTTATAAGGTATAGTTGGGCGTGATCACATATGGATGCCCAAAGACTCCCAATCCATCTAAGATGGATACCTCCTGAGAATCATTTTTACAAACTTAATACGGACGAGTCTACTTTGCCTGAAACAGATACGGATGGAATTGGAGGAGTAATTAGGAATCACTTGGGTGATTGGATAGTGGGATTTACTGGACCTACTCCTCATGAGCACTGCCTAATAGCTGAACTACAAGCACTTATCAAAGGACTAAGTTTAGCCATATAAATGCAACTACTGCCGCTGGAAGTGAAAACAGATGCAAAGGAGGTAATAACACTGTTACACAGTGATAATCTAAAGTATTCTAACTTAATTTGTGATTGCAGGTACATCCTCAGGATGCTATTTGATCCAGTAGTTTGAAATGCGTACAGGGAACATAATGGGGTAGCCGACCACATTGCAAAACTAGGAAGTAGAATGCGACTTGTGGATAGGTTGCAGATTTTTGTTGATCCACCACCTTTTGTATCAAATCAGCTGCTGGCGGACCAAATGGGAACAACAACTCAACACATGGTTCCTATATCTCATGCATGGCAAAATGTTGTTCAAGGCAGCAACTCACATTTTGTTACTAATAATGTACCTACTGAGACTGTTGTAAATACTGTTTTGAAACTAGATAGGAGCACAACAGTCTCTACTAGTAGTATTGAGAATCGTCAGTGTGATACCCTTAGGGGCGATATCTCATATAGTAGTGATATAGCTGTTACTAGTACGTGTAATATGGTGCATGAGAGCCACCCCCTGTACGCAACTTTTAATCTATGTAAGTTATCTTTTGAACCAAAAAAAAACAAAAGTAACGTTAACGTACCTTCCAACCAAACAGGCTTAGAATAAGTTAAGATAGATCACTAATCATAAACAAAATTGGAGTTGCTGATAGTAGTAATCATAGGTAATTGGTTGCATTGAACTTTAGGTGATTGATGGAAGAAATTATGTTTACCCTAAAAATTGGATAACAATTAAACTTATAATGCGATTTTAACGGTACGTGATTTCACTTAATACTAAGGGTGTCTAACGGGCCGGGTCAGCCATTTCTGGACCGGCCCAGACCGATTTAAACCGGAACCGGCCCGAACCGGTACAAGAGGGACGGGTGGAGCTGGTTTATAGGGGTAGGGGGTTTCTTCCATTCACATTTAAACCACCGATTAAACGGACCGGTTAAACCCGGTCAACGAACAATACTTTTCATCCGGTTAACCGGCCCAGACCGGTTTAACGGTAATAATTTTTTTTAAGCTTAGGCCTCAGATTCTGACCGTTGGCAACGGTCCATTTCACAATATGGCCGTTGCCCAACGACTGAAATTGACATTTAGCCCAATTTTTGTTTTTTTTTTAAAAAAATTAACCCCCTTTGAATGACTATAAATACACCCCCTTCTTCCTCATTTCTTCACTCATCTCTCAATTCTAAATCTCAATTCTCATATTCTCTCATTCTTCAATCTTCACTTAAAGTGCAATCAACTATTTGGCTCTTTTTTTTGGAATTTAATTTAACGTAGTATTTATTATTTGAAGTTTGAACAATTGAAGTTCAAAATTGGAATTTGGAACAATTGACGTTTCTTCGTGGTAACATTGGAGTTGCGAAATCATCAAGTACTCAATTTATTGCCAAATTCGGTGCACTCCCTCAAACTCTTTCTCTTATTTACTATTTTAGTTGCATATTTAATTGTTGCTAGTAGTTAAATTTTTACAATATGTTTAATGCCGCAAAAAGAGTTTGTAACAAGGTTACTAATCGGGGAAATAAAAAAATAGGTAGTACTTCAGCTTCAGCATCTGGTAGTAATTTAAATACCTCTCCAAATATTTCTGAAATATTACCTGATAATAATATAGATTATGAATAATTCCAGGAAGATTTCGGTATAGAAGATAATGAATTAGAAATGGAAGATGAGATACCATTACACCTAGTAGTGTTGGAGCTGGTAGCAGGGGTGATGGTCGTGGTGCTAGTAGTAGACCACCTATAGCCCCGACTAATAATATTAGAAAAAGAAGTAAGGTTTGAATTTTTTTTGAAGACATACCGAATAGTGATAGAGTTAAATGCAAATTTTGTAATGATACTTTTAAACATAAGACAGGAGGACAATTAGGGGGGACTGGACACTTAGTAGACATATGAGAATTGAGCATCCTATAGAATGGGGATCTGATGGAGATGGAAATCAATCAACTCTAAACCATACTACTGGAGGTCTTGTGAAATATGATAAGATGAAGGATCGTGAGGAGTTAGCAAAAATGATTGCTTTGGGTTGTCTACCTTTTTCTTTTGCTTCTTTATCATATCTTATTATGTATATTCAAAGGATTTACAATCCTTTATTTAAAGGTATCCCTAGAAGTACTTGTAGATATGATATCTTTAGACTTCATGGACAATATCAAACATACATACGTTATTTGTTTAGCCACCTTCCTTGTAGAGTTTCTCTAACTTCTGATATTGGCAATGCAGTTAATGGAAATGATTATTTGACAATTATATGTCATTGGATAGATGATACTACATGTATGCAAAAACATATTATCACTTTTAAATATGATGAAGATCAGAGTCATACTGCTACGTTTATAAGTAGTACTATTTGTGAAGTTGTTGAATTTTATAATCTCAAGCAAAAAGTATTTTGTATGTCTTTTGATAATGCTTCTAACAATAATGCCACAATTTCAATATTAAAACTGCATTTGAAACTACCTCTTGATGAAATTTTTCATGTTAGGTGTGCATATCATGTTTATAATTTAATTGTTAAAAGTGACCTTGATTTATTTTCAACTGAGATTACTCATGTTAGAAGAGTAGTTGGTGTTATTCAAGGAAATGATAGACAATCTAGAATAAAGGAATTTAAGAATAAGTGTATCCAGTATAACCTTAAACCCAAATTTACAATGACTCGACCGGTCGTTTTGAGCTCTAGCGCGTCGTTCAGCAGTTTGAGGCCATGAGCAGCTTCACTTAAGGTATTATAACTTATACGTATGGTCGGAATTGAATTCCGGGGAATTTAGAGTTGATTTGGAAAGAGAATTCTCATTTCGGAAGCTTTAAGTTGAATGAACTGACTAAGGTTAGTTTTTTGAGTAAACGACCTCGGAATTGGGATTCGAAGGTTCCAGCAGGTTCGTATAATGATTTTGGACTTGGGCGTATGTCCGGACCGGCTTTTGGAAGACCCGGGAAAGTTTTGGCACCTATTGTGGAAGTTAGCATTTTTGAAAGAATTTCATAATTTTGGGTTGAAGTGCATTTCAGTGTTATCGATGTCCGTTTGGGATTCTGAGTCTGGGAATAGCTTCGTATGGTGATTCTGGTATTGGGAGCGCAATCAGAAGTGAATTCGGAGGTCTGTAGGTCATTTTGGAGTCATTTGGCTAAGGATAGAAATTTGAAGGTTTTTTGGGAAGTTTGACCGAGAGTTGACTTTTTGATATCGGGGACGGATTTCGATTCTGAAAGTTGGACTAGGTCCATAATGTCAATATGACTTGTGTGCAAAATTTGAGGTCAATCGGACGTGATTTGATAGGTTTAAACACCGAAAGTAGAAGTTTGAAATTTTAGAGTTCATTAAGCTTGAATTGGAGTGCGATGAATGGTTTTAGCGTTGTTTGATGTGATTTGAGGCTTCGATCAAGTCCGTGTTATGTGTTTGGACTTGTGCGGGTGTTCGGTTTGGAGCCCCGTGGGCACGGGTGAGATTCGGGATAGCTTCGGAATAAATTGCTAAGAAATAGGATTGCTGGTACTGGTATAATCACAATTGCGATGTTATGGTCGCAAATGCGATCATCGCATTTGCGAGATGGAGTTTGCAATTGCGAGCCTGGGTTTCTAAGGGGAAAGTTCGCATTTCCGAATGAAGGATCGCTTTTGCGAGGCTGTCACCTTCACATTTGCGAAGAATCTTGTTGCAAATGCGACTAGGGCAGGGTTGGCTAGGCGTCGCATTTATGATGCAATTGTCGCAAATACGACATCGCATTTGCGAGACGGATGTCGCAAATGCTACATCTGCGACTGGAACTTAGGGCTTTTTATCTCGAGACTTAGCCCATTTCCTTCATTTCCCACTAGGCCTTAGGCGATTTTTGAGAGCATTTGAGGAGGGATTCCATCATCATCAAAGAGGTAAGTAATTTCTACACAACATGAGTTAAATACATAGATTATGGGTAGATTAACATGTGAAAATTAGGGAAAATCAAGGGTTTTAGAGAAAACCTAGAATTTGGTAAAAACAAGATTTAACCACGAAATTTATTAGGGAATGAAGTAAAAATCATATATTCTTGATCCTTAGGTTATGGGTAACAATTTTCTTCAAAAATTTTCGGAATCCGGGCATGCGGGCCCGGGGGTGAATTTTAGGAACCTTGCATTTAGGGTCGGGAAATTTATTTAATAATTAGAATATGAACTTTTGAACATGTATTGACTAGTTCTTATCCTATTTGAATAGTTTTGGATTGTTCGGCTCTGAATTGGAGGTTTGAGCGCGTTCTTGAATCGGAATATAGGCTTCGGAGCGAGGTGAGTCTCCTTTCTAACCTTGTAAGAATGAATTGTCCCCATAGGTGAAATAATTGGTTATGTGCTCCTATTTGTGGGGGCTACGTACACACGAGGTGACGAGAGTCCGTGCGTAGCTACTATTATTATGTAAGTCCGGGTAGTCTAGGACACAAAAGTATGTTATACTTGGAATATTTGTAACCTTGTTGATAGATGAATTGCTTAAAACCTGACAAATTGGTAAATGAATTTCTAAAAGGATTAAACTTCATTTTTTTATAAAATTGCTAAAAGAGAATTGGCTCTTCTTTGGATAATTGTTCCCTGTTGACTTCTTGATTGACTGTCTATATGTGTTTAATTTCGGAACGGGCCGAATGCCTCGGTAGATTAAATAGATGCATCTATGATTCGCGACATTCGACCCTCAGCAGTGCACATTTTACATTATGTTGGATCGAGCCGTACGACCTCGACATGATTTGCGCATGCTTGTATTGCTTGCCTTGAGATTCATTGAAATTGATATTTGCTCTCCCTGACTTGAGATAAATTGATAATTAATAGATTATGAATTCAGAGACTTTTTAATATAAGAAGGAATGTTTACCTGTTTCGTGACTTATTTGAACTTACTACCATTTTTAATAAATCCATCATTATTCGTATTAATAAGATATTACTATTAGACCACTAGTAAGTGTCGAAGTCGACCTCTCGTCTCTACTTCTTCGAGATTAGATGTGATACTCATTGGGTACACGTTGTTTTCGTAATCATACTGCACTTGCTGTGCATTTTTGTTGCACAGGTTCATGTGTGACTAGTGGATTAGTGGCATATCGGTATGGTTGATACTGAGACTTAGGTGAGCTGCAATTATCGAGACGACCCGCAGTCAGCAGAGTCTCCTTCAGAGTATTGTACTATATTTTCATTTCTATCCACTTGTATTCCGGACAGTTACTGCATTTTATGTCATTCCCTAGTAAATGCTCATGCACTTGTGACACAGGGTTCTAGGATGATTATGGGAATCTTGTATTAACTTCTTAATATTTATATTTAATTTGAATTGATTACCTTTTACTAGTAGAACTGAAGGAAAATCCATAGTTTTCAAAATTATTAAAACGTGGATTTGATTAAGTATTTTGGTTGGCTTGCCTGACGGCAATGTCCGACGCCATCACAACCCCTAATGGATTTTGGGTCATGACAACATGGTATCAGAGCACTAGGTTCCCTTTGGTCTCACGAGTCATGAGCGAGTCTAGTAGAGTCTTGCGGATCGATACGGAGACGTCTGTACTTATCTTCGAGAGGCTACAAGGCTGTTAGGAGTACTTCCTTTATTGATTCCTCATCGTGCGATTTGATTCCTTTGAGGCTTATGCCTTTGTTTCTTTCCTACTCAATCTTATACGACGTGAAGCGCTTGTTATAAATCGAGAATTGAAGAATTGTAATGGTACTACAGATGTGGTGCGAGATGTTTCTCCCGGGATAGTTGGTTGGGCTATTGTCGTCGCCTTGCGGAAGGATTTTCCTATCATTTCGGCTCGGTAGTTATGCTTCTAAGAGATTGGAGGCTATGCACAGGTTGCTATGATGCTCACGATTGGTTATCACACAATATTGACTTGATAGTAGGATACTTACCTATGTCTTGGGGCACTGAATGATTTGAAAGGAAGTCTACTCAGTGCATGATTCAGACATCTGATATTTCATGTCCAGTAGAGGAAAAGCAATTGGCCTATGAAAGTTCAGATTTGGGGTGATGGAGTAACGAGACTTGGTAATTTCGAGCGTGGTGGAATTTTTATCTGCGATGTAGTATCGTCGTCCTCGATTGTATGTGTTAAGTTCGCCGGTGTTAGGGTCTTCTGCAATTCGCCCTTGGGGTAGGATATTTTGAAATAATATTGGAGAAACGACTGTTGGATATCGCGGGGTGCGGTGGTTCAGGATTGAATCGGTGTTTCCAATGTCGACGGCTCAAGAAAGGTGATCTCTAGAAAGGTTTAAAGTTAGTAGCGATTTGTGGGTTCAAGTACTATGAAGATAGATTTTATTAAGGCAACAACTGAGCAGCAAAGGATGAGCAAGGACATGTGGGGAGTGTCAGGCGTTGGTTAAAACTTCTAGAAGGTCAGGTATAAAAAGCAAAGGTCGAGTAGTCGATTAAAGGGGTGGTTCCGCCAAAGTGGGGGAATGGCGGAGTTGCATATGGGTTTTGCGGTAGGATGACTACACACCTTAAGGAGAGTTTGGAATGATTTAGGAATTTTAGAGATTGGTGATTGGGGCCTATGGATTTAATTTGGAGCATGGGCTATTATACGGCAAGAGATTTGATATAACGAAAGGGAGCTGCTTGAAATGAAGAGGGACACAACATAACTTTGAATTAGAAGGATGTTGCCGCACATCTAATTGATGTTTACGAGGGGCGAATGGACTTATGCAGCTAGAGAGTGAGCTCGGACTAAGGATGTGTTCTTGATGTCGTAGTGATTGTACCCCGTGTAGCAGCATTGGAAGATGTCGGAAAGTGATTTTCACAAGTGGGTTATTCCCTGTGAGCAGGTTAGCGGTCATGTGGTTGGCAAAGCTTCTGCGGAGGATTTTACTGGCCATTCCGGTAAGAGGTCGAATATGTGAATGTTGATGGAAATTCAGGGTGTTCATGAAGTGCTAATGGAAGGATTTCAAGGAACTGGTGGTTTAATTGCGCGAGGTCGTGTCAATAAGAGATAAAGAATCTTGGTGAATTTCAGAGGTGTGTAATAGTGGCTTCAAGCTAAGTGGGAGAGTCCCACCGCCTATGATTGGGTTGAATGGTTAACTTCTTGCGAGGTTTCTAGTTATCAGCATATTGATGGGTTATTTCAGCTACGGAAAAAGGACATAAGTGGTAATTTGAGCAAAGTGATTGTTAGAGGTGTGCTATGGTGGGCCTTATTGGCTCATGTTCAGACTTGGGTAAGGATTCAGGATTTATGCCTTGTATAGATGCAGGTTTCAAGGAAAGTGATTCTGCCGGGTGCTTTGTCGAGAGGGTATTCATGTGCTAGAAGATTCATGGAGTAGATTATATTCGGGGCCAAGTCAGAGCGGGTGGCTCTCAACAACGGTCCTAGTGGATTCATAGGGGTAAAGTGTGGTGCCCAATGATTTCGAGCCTATAGGTACAGTTAAAAATCAAGCTTTTGTAGCAGCTTATGAGAAAAGGCCCAGAATGTTCTATGATATTTTTACTTGCAGTACAGTATTTGGGAGGAAAATGAGAAAGGACTTCGGATTCTTAGAGGGATTATCAGAATGGGCATACTAGTTGAGGATGTAAATGTGCGCACAAGGGAGGTATGAAACGGTTCGTAGGATTTGAGACAGTATGGTCTCGTGATTCAAGGTCACTCGTGATGAGTACGGATGTAGTGAGCTATGTGTTGAATGGTGTTATTATTATTATTTCAAAGGCAATCAAGGATAAATTGGACGAAGATAGATTGGCTAGCCAGGTGGTAGTGATAAGTTCCTTTAGCATGATCAAGTTAAGCAAGTGATTTGTGACGGTACGCGTGAGGCTTGTCGGCCGCCGTAATTGATGTATTCAGAAATATTCTACTGTTATGGCCTGATATGTGTAGGCGGATCCTGGAAGAGCTATGGTGGCTTAGACAACTACTTAGAGATTTGCATATTCTACGGTTTTGAGAACTCATCTACGTGTTGCTATGGTTCTCCTGAAGTGAGTTAAGTGAAAAGTTTTTATATGATAAAGTGTTAATCTGTTAGTGGTTTCAGAGTTATGATGAAAATTGTTTTCTATCGTATATTGGCATGTTGGGTGCAATGGGTGGTATGGAATTTGACGTGAGGATCAAGGTTGCGGTTTGGTGTTGACAAGGATGTCACGAGCTCGGATGAGCAGGAAAGGAGTTTCGATGTCTAAAGTAAGTTGGTATTGTCTTCAGCGTCACCTGAGATCGGTGTTTTGTGAAAAAGGCTTTGCATCCTGGTTAAGGATTCTTGATCGCTTTTCAGCGTTAGTGCGACTGGTGGTTTGGATGTACCGACATGTTATCTATTACAGAAGGTCGTGGGAGCGTGCCCTACGGGAAGGTTGTATAAGTGTGACATGTATTCACTTGATTGATTGAAGAATTAAACCAAGTATGAAGATGTGGTGATATCGTTAATTTGAGAATTTATGCATGGAGGGCACTGGATTTATTGGGTTGTGGACTGTGGAGGATTACTCCGGTTATGATGGTTATTCTAGTGTGTTATGGGAAAAGGGGGGTTATTATGGACCATGAAAGATTATGGACCTAGTTCGGTACGATCAGGATCGGCTTGAGGTTTGTGAATGGATTTAAGCATGAATATGGGCCTTATATCAGGCCGGATGTGTTTATTTCAGCATACCTCTCCTTATGGAGGAGTATTCAGATGTGGGATGTTATGTCGTCGTTGGCTATTAATGCTATATTGTGCCGTGTGAGTTGTGAACGGCTCGATAATTTTCTTATGTGTTGAAGTTCCACGTAGCAATGGTGTTATGTGAGCAAGATGGCTCTTTAGTTTCAGAACATATATCGCACCTCAGTTGTGCTTGAGTTTGTTAGCTTATGGCGCTATATGTCTCCCTAGGGATGGTCTTATGCACTTAGCGTGCTTGTGACCAATATTCGGTATTTTATTATAATGAGCAATTTAGCTCGGTGTATACTTCCTTATGTGAACTTTATGTGTGGATCGGGTGGCACGCCGCCATGGGTATGTTATTTGGATCGGGTTGCACGCTGCAACAGTGTGATGTTGAGTACAGTTTTCTATATGCTATTTTTGTGTGCCTTGTTTCCTATTTTCTAAGGAAAGTCCATATTAGTGCGTGAGTTGAGTAGTCCCTTTCAGAGTTCGTTATCCCTTTTGTCATGTTCGACTTCATAGCCTATTGGCACGTTGTGGCATCATATGGGACTTTTGATCATGACCAGTGTGCTTATTACCTGAGCAGTTCGTACTGGGTGAGATGAGATCATTAGATTTAGGATCAGTGCAATCTGATTATATGAAGTATATTAAGGAGCTAAGACCATTATTTGGTTCAAAATGAGGTGGTGGTTTTTGTCAGGAGTATAAACCCAATGATTTGTTGATTCGGTAGTTGGTTATGAAATTCAACATATCATTTCTATCGTGGCGGTATTGTAAGAGCTAGAGCAAGCCCTATGCAGGTCATGAGGTGCAATGAGAGAATTAGATTAGTGGAATTTCGACTAATTTGATCAGAGAATGTTAGTGTGGTACTGTGAGTAAAGTGGTGCAAGGTGTGAATTTAGCAAAGGTATGCAGTCATATTTGGGTACAGCGTGTAGTGATTGATATGGTGATCGTATGTTGGAAACAATCCTGGCAGAGAATTTCAGATGTTGGAATTGGGCTCTAAGCTTATTTGCTTGAAGGAAGAGAATATCTTCAGATTAATCGAGCTAGTGTGCTCGACTGAGTTGTGGTAGCATGGGTAGGTGCACGAGGTGTTACACAGTGATTTCAGACAACTTTGCTGCAGTTCTCAGCACGTTCGAGGACGAACGTATGTTTAAGTGGGCGAGAATGTAACGACCCGACCGGTCGTTTTGATCTCTAGCACGTCGTTCAGTAGTTTGAGGCCATGAGCAGCTTCATTTCAAGTATTATGACTTGTACGCATGGTCGGAATTGAATTTCGGGGAACTCGAAGTTGATTTGGAAAGAGAATTCTCATTTCGGAAGCTTTAAGTAGAAGGAATTGACTAAGTTTGGGTTTTTGAGTAAACGACCTTGGAATTGGGATTCAAAGGTTCCAGCAGGTTCATATGATGATTTCGAACTTGGGCGTATGTTCGGACAGGGTTTTGGAAGACCCGGGAACATTTCGACACCTATTGTGGAAGTTGGCATTTTTGAAAGAATTTCATAAGTTTGGATTGAAGTGCATTTCAGTGTTATCAATGTCCGTTTGGGATTCCGAGTCTTGGAATAGCTCCGTATCGTGATTCTGGTATTGGGAGTGCGATTGGAAGTGAATTCGGAGGTCCTTAGGTCATTTTGGAGTCATTTGGCTAAAGATAGAAATTTGAAGGTTTTTGGGAAGTTTGACCGAGAGTTGACTTTTTGATATCGGGGACGAATTTTGATTCCGAAAGTTGGACTAGGTCCATAATGTCAAATATGACTTGTGTGCAAAATTTGAGGTCAATCGGACGTGATTTGATAGGTTTAAACACCGAAAGTAGAAGTTTAAAATTTTAGAGTTCATTAAGCTTGAATTGGAGTGCGATTAATGGTTTTAGCGTTGTTTGATGTGATTTGAGGCTTCGAGCAAGTCCGTGTTATATTTTTGGACTTGTGCGGGTGTTCGGTTTGGAGCCCCGGGGGCTCGGGTGAGATTCGGGATAGCTTCAGAATGAATTGCTAAGAAATAGGATTGCTGGTACTGGTATGATCACAATTGCGATATTATGGTCGCAAATGCGATCATCACATTTGCGAGATGGAATTCGCAATTGCGAGACTGGGCTTCTGAGGGGAAGTTCGCATTTGCAAACGAAGGATCGCTTTTGCGAGGCTGTCACCTTCGCATTTGCGAAGAATCTTGTCGACAATGCGACCAGGGCAGGGTTGGCTAGGCGTCGCATTTATGATGCAATTGTCGCAAATGCGACATCGCATTTGTGAGACGGATGTCGCAAATGCGATATCTGCGACTGGAACTCAGGGCTTTTTATCCCGAGACTTAGCCCATTTCCTTCATTTCCCACTAGGCCTTAGGCGATTTTTGAGAGCATTTGAGGAGGGATTCCATCATTATTAAAGAGGTAAGTAATTTCTACACAACATGAGTTAAATACATAGATTATGGGTGGATTAACATGTGAAAATTAGGGAAAATCAAGGGTTTTAGATGAAAACCTAGAATTTGGTAAAAACAAGATTTAACCACGAAATTTGTTAGGGAATGGAGTAAAAATCATATATTCTTGATCCTTAGGTTATGAGTAACAATTTTCTTCAAAAATTTTCGGAATCCGGGCACGTGGGCCCGGGGATGAATTTTAGGAACCTTGCATTTAGGGTCGGGAAATTGGTTTAATAGTTAGAATATCAACTTTTGAGCATGTATTGACTAGTTCTTATCCTATTTGAATAGTTTTGGATCGTTCGGCTCCAAATTGGAGGTTTGAGCGCGTTCTTGAATTGGAATATAGGCTTCGAAGCGAGGTGAGTCTCCTTTCTAACCTTGTAAGAGGGAATTGTCCCCATAGGTAAAATAATTGGTTATGTGCTCCTATTTGTAGGGGTTACGTACACACGAGGTGACGAGAGTCCGTGCGTAGCTACTATTATTATGTAAGTCTGGGTAGTCTAGGACCCAAAAACATGCTATATACTTGGAATATTTGTAACCTTGTTGACATATTAATTGCTTAAATCCTATCGAATTGGTAAATGAATTTCTAAAAGGATTAAACTTCATTTTTTTTTATAAAATTGTTAAAAGAGAATCGACTCTTCTTTGGATAATTGTTCCATGTTGACTTCTTGATTGACTGTCTGTTATGTGTTTAATTTTGGAACGGGCCGAACACCTCGGTAGATTAAATAGATGCATCTATGGTTCGCGCCGTTCGACCCTCGGCAGTGCACATTTTACATTATGTTGGATCGGGCCATACGACCTCGGCATGATTTGCGCATACTTGTATTGCTTGCCTTGAGATTCATTGAAATTGATATTTGCTCTCCCTGACTTGAGATAAATTGATAATTAATAGATTATGAATTCGGAGACTTTTTAATATAAGAAGGAACATTTACCTGTTTCGTAACTTATTTGAACTTACTGCCGTTTTCAATAAATCCATGATTATTCGTATTAATAAGATATTACTATTGGACCACTAGTAAGTGTCGAAATCGACCTCTCGTCTCTACTTCTTCGAGATTATATGGGATACTCATTGGGTACACGTTGTTTTCGTACTCATACTACACTTGCTGTGCATTTTTGTTGCACAGGTTCATGTGTGGCTGGTGGCTTAGTGGCATAGCGGCATGGTTGATACGAAGACTTAGGTGAGCTGCAATTATCGAGACGACCCGCAGCCAGCAGAGTCTTATTCAGAGTATTGTACTGTATTTTTATTTCTGTCCACTTGTATTCCGGACAGTTACTGTATTTTATGTCATTCCCTAGTAAATGCTCATGCACTTGTGACACCGGGTTTTGGGATGATTATTGGGTATCTTGTATTAACTTCTTAACATTTATATTTAATTTGAATTGATTACCTTTTACTAGTAGAACTGAAGGAAAATTTATAGTTTTCAAAATTATTAAAACGTGCATTTGATTAAGTATTTTGGTTGGCTTGTCTAACGGCGGTGTCTGGCGCCATCACGACCCTTAGTGGTTTTGGGTCATGACAAAATTCATGCCAGACGAAATTGTTACTAAATGGAATTATACATATATATTTTTAAAATGTTGCTACAAATACATATTCCCTATAACTAAAGTTGCTAATGCGCATTGTACTGATCCAAACCGTATGTTAACAACTACTACTTGGGAGGTCATTAATGATGTTGTTAAATTTTTACATAAATTTTATACAACTACTGTTGAGTTTTCTGGAGCATATTACCCTACTGTTACTTTAGCTTAAGTACATATAGCTGAAGTTTCTTTTCTACTCTTTGAATTTAAGAAGAAAGAAAAATATAGCGATGTTGTTGAAAAAATGCAAGCAAAATTCAAAAAATATTTCTTTCCAATTCCTCCGATTTACTTAATTGGTGTTGTTTTAAATCCTTCTATTAAGATGTCTGATTGTCACCAATTAATGAATGCTTTATATACTTATATGGAGATTGGACCAACTGAAACCCCAGATTTATATGCTTGTATGAACAAGCTAAATGAATCTTTACAATAATTATATAATTATTATGCAAATGTAATTGATGATGCTACTCTTAATGTAGGCAATGTTAATCCCACTATGCACTGTACCACTTGTGCTAATGTGGATGATGAAGAAGGCCTTGATAGTTATAATATTTTTTCTACATTTTCTAACACTCAAACCAGTAACAGGAACATTGATGAACTTCAATTCTACTTGCAGAAGCAAAAAGAGCCTCACACAAAGGAATTTTCACCGTTGGGATGGTGACATGAGAATGGAAAACAATTTCCTGTTCTTTTCGCTATGGCTCGGGACGTGCTGAATGTGCCAATTTCAACTGTTGTATCAGAGAGTGCATTTAATTAGCCAAGCAAGACAACAACTTGGAGACACCCGTCACTCATTGGGAAGCATTTGCTTTGGAAGTTTTAGTATGTTTCAGAGATTGGATTAGATCGGAACGAAGAAATCAAGGACGTGAAGATGTTGATAGCCCAGAAGACGAGGAACTTGGAGATATATTAACACATGGTAACCCATCCGAATTTAACACTGCAGAAGAAGGTCACTCAGTTCATATTGATTATGAAAAACTTACTTAGGCAATGCAAAACCTTTGAATTTACTCTTTTTTTTGGTTAATTTACTTGTTGTTAAATGTAAACCTTTCAATTTTTAAGTTTGAATTTTGAAATAAATGTAGCACTTTATAAGTGCAATTTTTTCTCATCTTCATTGTATTCTTTATATTTTTACTTTATATTAATATAACTTACAATAGTTATACAAAATACAAAAAAAAAAAATTAAAAATAACACTAACCCGGCCCCATGAACTCGTAACCCTTACGGTTCAATTTTTACCCGGATGAACCCGGTATGCCCCAACCCGTAACCGCCCCGGACCATAACCCATACGGGTACTAAATTTCCCTACCCAGCCCGGCCCGACCCACCCGTTAAACACCCATACTTAATACTAATTGAGAGACGTAAAGAAAAGTAATGGGAATAGATAATAATGTAAAGCAAACCAGTTTGAACAGATCCCTCGAGTTGGAATACCCTCGAGCTAGTAAAGCAAGAACAGTTAAAAACCGCAAACTGATAAACAAGAGAATTAAAGAGAGAATATTGTATTGCTTTGATCTGTATCAATGTCCATCTACAAGATGATTATGACCCGCTTTATATATTAGAGGAATCAAACTATGGAAGTAAATCCCATGATTAACTAGATAACCGCCCTTGATTTGATCTGTTCCGAGATTTACGTCATGATCTCCAGTCACGAATATCTCGCCTTTCCATTATTATGTTTCGCTCGAAGTCTATCATATTTGATCTTGGTCGCTGCTGGCCTCGATCTCGACAGGCACCTCGACCCTTGGACTCGATGCCTCGTCTTCGTGCTCTGATCTGATTCATTACGAGGCTACTCCTCGACGCAGTTCCCTTGTCTCGATCAAATAGCAAAATCGGTAGGCCCTATAAATTATACAAAGCAGTGGATAAGGAACATTACACGCTGCCATAGAGAAGGTGTAGTTTGACAAGTGGCGTGCTGCCACCTAAGCTTCACTCTTTAGCTGCCACATCTAACATTTACGCCACCACACACTTCTTCAATAGCCACTTGTCCCAAAAATCTTCGTCTCCACCCAAACAAGCCTACTTCCACATTTATATCTTTGTCTTAATTTTCTCGAGCGAGCCATATCCGACATCTTGTAATTCGAAGTGAATTAAGTCTCGAGAATTTTAGCCAAGAAAAAAATGAGTCAAGAACAACCAAGAAGGCCACAGGGTGAAGGGGACCCTATTAAATACGCCGACGTTTTTGGTGTCTCTGGCGAGCTAGGGGAGAAGGCTGTTAAGCCAGAAGATGCAGCCATGATGCAGAGTGCTGAAACGGCTGTGCTTGGGCAAACGCAAAGGGGTGGTCCAGCAGCTGCCATGCAATCTGCAGCTAATTATAATATCAGTGCTGGTGCTGTTAAACCTGGTGACGTTACTGATGTTGCCGCTCGAGAGGGTGTCACCGTCACTGGGACTGCCGTTCCTGGAGCTAATATAACCACTGAATCAGTTGCCGGCCAGGTAATTAACGTTGTATGATTAATTTTATTCCAATATATTGAGTACGGTTCCTTTTATTTAAGCTTAAATTTTATACACTAATAAAGTAAAAACTACACCAATCAGCTAACATCTAACTTAATTATACTAAAAATATAAAAAGAACACTCCATCTATGTGCGGGTTCGGCCTTTATGCAGTTTTATCATGCGTTTTTGTAAGAGATTATTTTCATCTATGTGTGGGGTTTGCAGTTTTATCAGGCGTTTCTATAAGAGATTATGCATCTATGTGCTTTATCATGCGTTTCTATAAGAGATCTATGTGCGGGTATATGCGGGTTCGGTCTTTATACAATTTTATCATGCATTCTATAAGAGATTATTTTTATTATTTTCATTTATGTGCGGGCAGGGGCGGATTTAATTCAATACCCCCGTGAACCCAGTAGCTTTTGTCTAGAACTTGTATTTATATTGAAAAATTTATTAAAGCTAGAAGAATATTTAGCTCGGAACCCAGTTCGTTTATCCAGTTAGTATGTATACTAACACGAGATTTTTGTAGGAATCCATAAACCTAAATTCTATTACGGGCGGGGTTCGGTCTTTATGCAGTTTTATTATGGGGTTATGTAAGAGGTTGTTTTCATGACTTGAGACTATTTTCAAGTCTATTTTCATCACTTAAACCTGTGATTACCTGTTACACCAAGACTTTCCTTTAATTATAACAAGTTCATTAGTTACTAATTTGATAAAACTAGTAATTTAGTTGAATATTACTAGAATAAAAGATTTGGACCCTTTCAGTATTAGTATAAAACTACTGTTTTTAACAAGTTGCATCCTCAGGTAGTTGGACAATACATCCAGCCAACAGGAGGGATGGCTCAAGGCGGAGGAGGAGTAGAGGAACAACAAGGCAGTGGCGGAGGAGGAGGACAGCAACAGGGAGGTGGAGGGATAACAGTAGGACAAGCTCTTGAAGCAACTGCACAAACAATACCGGGCAAACCAATAGATCAGAGCGATGCAGCAGCAATACAAGCAGCTGAAATAAGAGCAACAGGCAGCAATGTTATCACTCCTGGAGGGGTTGCAGCGGCTGCTCAGTCGGCTGCAGCCTATAATGAATCTATGATGAGAGACGAGGACAAAGTTAAGCTTGGAGATGTCTTATCGGTAAGAAGCATACAACGTATCTCCAATGAATTTTAGAGATAATATTTTCTTGCTGTTTGTTCATGTTATTAGGACTTCTTTTTGCAGGGTGCTACTACGGTGTTGCCAGCAGATAGGCCAGCGACAAGGCAGGATGCAGAAGGAGTGGTAGGCGCGGAGATACGCAACAAACAAGACATGTCCACTACTCCTGGTGGTGTTGCTGCTTCTGTGACTGTTGCTGCCAGGCTAAACGAAAGGAGTCAACAACAATCTTAATTTCTGTAACTAGAATCGATCGTAAGGATAGTTTTGCTGCTTTATCTCCCACTTTTAAGAGTATATTCCATGTGTTGTGCTTTACTGACCACTTTTTGTTTTGTATTGGTTGCCACTTGTAAGCAACCCGACACATTGCTAGTTTAATGTTTGCTTTAGCTTGTATAATAGTAGGAGTCAGTTATAGTCATGGAGATGTTGTATGTTATCCCTTGTGTTTTTAAGGCCGCGCAGCAACTACTGTTTAGTGTCCCCTCAAGTCTTGTATGGGTTACCTCGTCGATACTGTTTGTGTTTATTTACTTTCGCATTGCGAAAATGATTGTTCAATTATATTTCCTCTGTTTCAATTTGTTTCAAAATTTTCACGGGGGTCAATTGATTGTTTCAATTTGTTTGAAATTCTTTAAGAGGGTCAAAATGCCTTATTTATCCGACATTGGATAATAATTTTTTTTTTTGAAGATATTGTATACAAAATATTATAATTAATAATTTAAAATATTTAAAATTTATTGTAAAAAAAGTATGGTCAAATTTTTTTGTTGACATTCCATATAGTAATTTTATTCTTTTTAAAATGGATGGATTAAGATAAAACGAATGTATACATCCTAATATCAATTCAGAAATAAAAGAAAAATTAACAAGAAGTTTAACCAATAGGGGCCGCTGCTATGTGACTGTAGTTGCAAAGCTTAATCAGAGAAGAAAGTCCAATCTTAATTTCTCCAACTAGAATCCATTGCAGAGTTGCTTTACCTCCCCTTAAGGCTATATACGTGTGTATGTATACATAATAATAATACATGCTCGCATCAACTTAGAAATAAACGAAAAATTAACTTTTCTTTAGTTTCAGACGATAATAGAATTAAATTGCTCATGATAATAAATAAATATGAAAGTATGTAAGGCACACATAGTTTGCTACAATGACTTAAATTATAAGTTTAAACTCTTTAGGCATCTGAATTAAGGGTCAAACACCTGAACTTGAACTTGAGCTAAATTGCGCTCAGAAGTGTACGCATAATTTTTCGCAAGAGTAGTCGATATTGCATAATTTTTCGCAAGAGTAGTCGATATTGGCGTACGCATACTTTTTCGTAAGCGTAGTCGATATTTAAAAGAAGTACAAATAAACAAATAACTGTAATAATATGCATTAAAATAATACAATTTGAATCTTACTAAAGAAAAAATAATTCCAAGTATATTATTACAATCCTCCTCGATAATTTTTTATTTTTTTAAAAAAATTTAGAATATCCTTACAAGAAATAATAATAAATACTACCTTTTCTATATAAAATACTAAACAATCTGTCACGACTCAAAATCCCAATCAAGAGATCGTGATGGCGCCTAGCACTGCTAGCTAGGGAAGCCAATACTTTACCATAATAAGAGATATCAAAACTAACATTAAACAACATATATCATAGTTAAAGATAAAGCTCAGAAGTTATATAACAAGTCTAATCAACTCCCTAAAAATTGATGTCATAGGGTACATGATGAGATTTTAAGGATTACTAAATACAACGTCTAAAATGAAAAATAATATTGTTTAATACAAATAAACAGTTATAGGAAAAATAGAAAGGTAACTTCAAGGTATGCGGATGAGAGTGCAGTATTATTTACCGTGAAAATGGTAATGACAATTAAATTTGTAAATGTGACTCTAAAAGTACGTGATCTATTTTTATGCTAGTTGTTAGAGTAGTTGATGCTAGGAATATGAAGTTTAACGAAGAGATACAAGCTAAAACGTGGCAGTAATCAAACCGAGGGGCTTGCTGCCCGGGCTTCGGACTGGTAGATGAAGGGCCTCGGGGTCGATATCCGGCTCGAGCTCGAGCTATCGGGGGTAACCGGGGAAGGGATAACAATTATAATATAATTGAAGAAGGCTCTTTATGGCCAATACCAAGCAATAAATGAAGAACAAGTATGAAAGTAATAGACGCTAAGAGTGGCCTCAAGCGAGTAAGTTAGAGAAGAAAGAGAAAGAGATATATTATTGATCTTGTGTAGAATAGTTGGAACAACAGCAGCCCGGGCTTTACAAAGTGATGGTGATCCCCTGAGTGGGGAGGGGAATCCCGTTATAGTACAAAATGTGTTAACTGTAAAGACATGCAGATAGGATAGCTGACATGACATCTTGAGATAGGCCCCGTATAGGTCAGCCCTGTCAGATTAAGCCATGTACCTTGGGAACTCCCTTCTTGCCTCCTATAGCCTGCTACAGCCGTTGGGATGCAATGCCCTACGGACCGGTACCTGACGACCCCCGAGGGTGAGTCTCAACCTTGGCTTCAAGCTTCGAGGAGCATGACCGCGAGACAACCTTATGACGGGGAAAGCGGGCCCCCGAAATCGCCGTATACAGATAGTCTCCGCGTTTCTTAGGGTGAAAGAAGCAAGAAACGATAAGAAACGATCCTGAACTCCCGTTTCCTTCGAATCCGGGGGTCCAATTTCGCCGTGATAAGGTTGTCTCACGGTCATGCTCCTCAAAGCTCGAAACCAAGGTCGAGACTCACCCTCGGGGGTCGTCAGGTACCGGTCCGAAGCGCATTGCGTTCCAACGGCTGTAGCAAGCTATAGTAGGCAAGAGGTGAGTTCCCAAGGCACATGGCTTAATCTGACAGGGCTGACCTATACGAGGCCTATCTCAAGATGTCACATCCCCGTCCTAGCTCCATTTCTTATCGTGAAAATGGTAACAACAGAGAGAGAGAGAGAGAGAGAGAGAGAGAGAGAGAGAGAGATTATTGATCTTGTGTAGAATAGTTGGAGCAACAACCGCCTATCTGTATACGACGAATTCGGGGGCCCGATTTTCCCGTCATAAGGTCGTCTCGCGGTCATGCTCCTAGAAGCTTGAAACCAAGGTCGAGACTCACCCTTGGGGGTCGTCAGGTACCGGTCCGGAGGGCATTGCGTTCCAACGGCTGTAGCAAGCTATAGCAGGCAAGAGGTGAGTTCCCAAGGCACATGGCTTAATCTGACAGGGATGACCTATACGAGGCCTATCTCAAGATGTCACGTCCCCGTCCTAGCTCTATTTCTTATCGTGAAAATGGTAACAACACAAAGAGAGAGAGAGAGAGAGAGAGAGAGAGATATTAAAAATGATTTGAATTTTCACTTTGCCCCTTGTATACGGCAAATTCGGGGGCCCGATTTCCCCGTCATAAGGTCGTCTCGCGGTCATGCTCCTCGAAGCTCAAATCCAAGGTCGAGACTCACCCTCGGGGGTTGTCAGGTACCGGTCCGGAGGGCATTGCATTCCAATGGTTGTAGCAGGTTATAACAGGCAAGAAGGAAGTTCCCAAGGCACATGGCTTAATCTGACAGGGCTGACCTATACGGGGCCTATCTCAAGATGTCACGTAAGCCGTCCTATCTCCATGTCTTTATAGTTAACACATTTTGTACTATAACAGGATTCCCCTCCTACATAAAGGGGATCCCAATCACTTAGTAAAGCCCGGGCTGCTATTGCTCCAACTATTCTACACAAGATCAATAATATTTCTCTCTCTCTTCTTCTCTAACTTACTCGCTCAAGGTCACTCTTAGCGTCTATTGCTTTCATACTTATTCTTTATTTATTGCTTGGTATTGGCCATAAAGAGCCTTCTTCAATTATATTCTAACTGTTATCCCTTCCCCGGTTACCCCTGATAGCTCGAGCTCGAGCCGGATATCGACCCCGAGGCCCTTCATCGACCAGTTCGAAGCCCGGGCAGCAAGCCCCTCGGTTTGATTACTGCCCCGTTTTAGCTTGTATCTCTTCGTCAAACTTCATATTCCTAGCATCAACTGCTCTAACAACTAGCATAAAAATAGATAACGTATTTTTAGAGTCCCATTTACAAATTTGATTGTCGTTACCATTTTCACGGTAAACAGTTTGACGCCCACCATGGGGCTAAAAATAATAGTGATTATTTTCTTGCCGGTTTCATTACAAAAACGCAAGTTATCTTTAACACTTTTTCTGGTCCAAGATCTTCGATTTCAGGACATAGCGCCTAGCTCGGTTAGTAAAATGGGAAACCGGAACCTTGAGAACAACATAGAGAAGGACACGACTGCCCCAGATAGCGGTACACCACCGAATTCAACCCGGACGGAAGGGAAGGTTCCCCAACATGACGTCCACATGATTATTGGGGGAACCAGCATTTCCCAAGGACCCATGTTCAAACGAACGAGAACATCCACTACAGAAGAAAGACCGATCCGAAACCACGTGCCCAAAGATACCCTCATATTCAGCGAGGAAGACCTTGAGGCCATGATGGACCTGCACAACGCTAGTGATCTCGTTTCTCTTAAACAATACCATGATAAAGTGCGTACTCGTGGATCCGGGCAACTCGGCCAATATAATTGGATCAAAAGTAGTAGAACAGCAGAGGCTGCTCAATCAAGCCGTTCCCGTCCCTCAAATCCTCCACGGCTTCAATATGACCGGCAAAGTAACGAAAGGAGAGATCACCCTTCCGATCAACACGTCTGGCGTGATCCAGAACACCGAGTTCCAGGTCATCAACGACGACATGAGGTACAACGCCTTACTCGGCAGACCTTGGATACACAACATGAGGGCAGTGCCCTCTACCTTGCACCAGGTGATAAGGTTTCCCACGAGGAATGGCATCACGACCATACATGGAGAACAGCGGGCCACGAAAGAAATATTCCCGGTCCACCATGAGGCGCCAACCCCTACATGCCCGGTCTCGGACGAGGAGAGAAGCGTACAGACCCTCGAAGACGACGAGGAAGATTTCTTCTCCCCCTGAACCTTCGTCGCCCACGATGAATTGGATGCGACCAAATCAACAGTCGAAGAGCTGGAGCAGACCATTTTAATCGAGAACCTCCCGGATCGTAAGGTATACCTGGGAACGGGGTTGACCCCCGAACTCAGGATAGGGTTTATTCAATTTCTTAGTAACAATATAAACTGTTTCACCTGGTACCACCTAGATATGACAGGAATCCCGCCGAAAATAACCTTCCACAGGCTAAGCGTTGATTCCAAATTCAAACCCGTAAAGCAAAAGAGAAAACCGTAGTACGAGGTAAAATATGCCTTCATCAAAGAAGAGGTAGCGAAAATTCTTAAAATCGGATCCATTAGAGAGGTAATGTATCCCAAATGGCTGGCCAACGTAGTAGTAGTGCCCAAAAAGGGAAACAAGCTAAGAATGTGCGTAGATTATAAAGATTTGAATAAAGCGTGCCCCAAAGATTCCTTCCCATTGCCTAATATCGATTGTCTAATCGATGCTACGGCCGGCCACGAGACCCTCACTTTTCTTGATGCCTACTTAGGGTATAATCAAAACCAGATGAACCCTGAGGATAGGGAAGAGACCTCATTTATCATGAAATATGGTACATATTGCTATAACGTAATGCCCTTCGGGCTAAAAAATGCAGGAGCAACATACCAGCGCCTAGTTAATAAAATGTTCGAGCATCAAGTAGGTAAATCAATGGAAGTATATATTGATGATATGCTAGTCAAATCCCTACGTGCAGAGGACCATTTGACCCATTTGCAGGAAACTTTCAACATCCTCAGAAGCTATAACATGAAGCTCAACCCCGATAAGTGTATCGTTGAAGTAGGTTCAGGCAAATTCTTGGGCTTCACGATTTCAAATAGGGGGATCGAGATCAATCCCGACAAGATAAAAGCCATCAAAGAGATCACGGTGGTGAACAATGTAAAAGCCGTATAACAGCTGATAGGGCGGATAGCGGCCCTAAGCAGATTCATATCAAGGTCATCAGACAAAAGTCACCATTTCTTCTCCCTGCTCAAAAGAAAGAGAAACTTTGAATGGACTCCAGAATGCCAACACACCCTAGAAGAACTGAAACGATACCTGACTAGCCCGTCTTTGCTTCACACACCCAAGGAGGATGAAACGCTATACCTATACCTAGCCATGTCTGAAATAGCGGTAAGTAGTGTACTGGTACGAGAGGAGTAAGGTACACAATTTCCTGTTTATTATGTAAGCCGACCTTGGGAGACGCCGAAACTCGGTATCCCCATCTAGAAAAGCTGTCTCTCGCACTGATAAGCGCCCCGTGCAAGCTGAAGCCTTATTTTCAGTGTCACCGTATCTGCGTTCTATCAACTTATCCCCACCGGAGCATACTGCATAAACCTGAGTTATCGGGTCGATTGGCGAAATGGGCCATTGAACTCGGAGGATATGATATTGAGTATCAACCTCGAACGACCATCAAGTCCCAAATCCTAGCGGACTTCGTGGCCGATTTCTCACCATCCCTTGTGCCCGAGGTAGAGAAGGAACTTTTATTGAAATCGGGCACGTCCTCCGGGATATGGACCCTGTTCATTGATGGTGCCACAAATATAAGAGGATCCGAGCTTGGTATAGTTCTGAAGCCTCCCGTTGGCGGCATAATCAGACAATCCATAAAAACCGCAAAACTAACTAACAATGAAGCCGAGTACGAGGCTATGATTGCAGGTTTAGAATTGGCCAAAAGTTTAGGGGCCGAGACTGTCGAGGCAAAATGCGATTCACTCCTCGTAGTAAGCCAAGTGAACGGAAGCTACAAAGCTCGAGAGGACAGGATGCAAAGGTACTTGGACAAAATCCAAGTCATATTATGTCGCTTCAAAGAATGGACCTTAGTCCATGTATTCTGAGAGCAGAACAGTGAGGCCGATGCCCTCGTGAATCCGGGATCTTCTGCTGAAGAAGAAGACCTGCTCCGTGGAGCTGTCGTCCAATTGTTCAAATCAGTGGTCGAGGAAGGTCACACGGATATTTACTCCACCATCCTGATATGGGATTGGAGAAATAAATATATTTTTAATCTAAAGGATGGGAAGCTACCCGCAAATCCAAAAGAATCGAGGGCCCTACAAACCAAAGCAGTCCGGTTCTCGCTCAAATGGGACTCTATACAGGAGAACTTTCGATGGCCTCCTGGATATATGCTTTGGACCAGGCGACACGGATTATGTGCTCCGAGAGATCCATGAGGGCACCTGTAGAAATCATTCCTGGGACGATTCCTTAGTCCGAAAGGCGATCAGAGCGGGCTACTATTGCGACAGCGTGGAAAAAGATGCCAGGGAATTCGTCCGAAAATGCGACAAATGCCAGAGGTTTGCTCCCATGATCCACCAGCCCGGCGACAAACTACATTCCGTTTTATCACCATGGCCATTCATGAAATGGAAAATGGACATCGTCGGCCCTTTGCCGACGACACCAGGTAAGGCTAGATTCATTCTATTTATGACTGATTACTTTTCAAAGTGGGTGGAAGCGCAGGCCTTTGAGAAAATAAGAGAGAAGGAAGTCATAAATTTTATATGGGATCACATCATATGCCGATTCAGAATCCCATCCGAAATAACATGCGATAACGGGAGGCAGTTCATCGGGAACAAGGTAACACAGTTCCTTGAAGACAACAAAATCAAGAGAATCTTGTCAACGCCTTACCACCCCTGTACAAACGGCCATGCTGAATCTACGGATAAAACCATCATTCAGAACTTGAAAAAGAAACTAGAGAGCACCAAGGGAAAATGGAGAGAAACACTGCCCGAGGTGCTGTGGGCATATCGAACAACTTCAAAATCGAGCACCGGGGAAACACCTTTCTCTCTAGTGTATGGCGCCGAAGCATTAATACCAGTGGAAGTCGGGGAACCGAGCGCCAGATTCCAGCACATTAATGAGGGCTCGAACAACGAGGCCATGACAACGGCCCTCGAGTTGTTTGACAAAAGACGGGATGCCTCGCTGATTCGAATGGCTGCCCAGAAGCAGAAAATCGAAAGTTACTACAACAGGAGAACAAATCTCCGATATTTCGGGATCGGGGACTTGGTCCTAAGGAAGGTTACCCTCAACACCCGAAACCCTAATGAAGGGAAGTTGGGCCACAATTGGGAAGGGCCGTATCGTGTCCTTGTGATAGTTGGCAAAGGATCCTATAAGCTTGGCACCATGGAGGGCGAACAACTTTCGAGCAACTGGAATGTATCGACGGTTAAGCGGTATTACTGCAAAGGCATCCGATTGCAAAATCCCACAAATATCCTCGAGCAAACGTCGCACTCTTTTCCTTCGACTGAATTTTTACCCCGAAACGGGTTTTTTCCGGCAAGGGTTTTAACAAGGCAACGTCCCCAGAAGGATTTAATGAGCCTACCAGACTTTCTTTACAATCAGCCCCGTCCCCCGAAATGACAAACGAGGTTCTAATAGGAAGTGATGTACTGGGCCAAATAGTCGAACGAACCGTGTCCTCATGAGCCAGGCTTATGGCAACCCAACGACATGTATTGTCGCCAAGCAATCAAAGAATATCTTTCACCAAAAGCATATCGTACTCCATAAGAAAGATCAGCATGCTCATGTCAGGGGTCCCCCCACCGAATACGTCCCGCAAAAACTCGGAGACTTAGCGTCAACAATTTGGCACCCGCACGACCTCAGGGTCGAAACTCCGGGCTCATAAGGTCCCAACAAGGAAATTACGAACTCATGAGCAACGATCTTCAGGCCTAAGCAAACTTGATGACTTAGAGATTGTCGTCAATCGCCATACACTGGATAACCCGAGGCCGTAACACCCCGAGCACTCGGTCTAGCCAGATCTATTTTACATAGCAACACAAACTGTAAGACCTCAACAGGCATGACAAACTGTAGGAGCTCAACAAGCATGACAAACTGTAAGGCCTCAACAGGCCTGAAAGTTTTGTAAGACCTTACTACAGGCATAAAACTCAATCCCGAAGTTTAGGCTATATGTCACATTTGTAAGACTCCCGAAAGGGCATACCCTTGATATAGACGCCTAAACTATCACTCGGGATCAAAAATGGCTCCGACCAAACACATATGACTATGGTCAAAATGGCTGCACCAGCCAAATTAATGTGACTCGGGGACGCCTGACCGTTTCTAACAAAATCACAGGCCATCACTTCGAATCTACTTCGAAAAGAACCGGTTAAAACGGGCTACTCTCAACAGGCAAATGAGCTTCGACTATGTCAGTTCCAAATCATAAGGCTTCGAGTTACTCAACCTACAAGCTAAACCTTCCGAGGTGCTCGAACATCGTTGCTAATGACTTGAAATCGAGGCTCTTTCCGAACCGACGACGGGTCAGAAAAAATTATTTCAAAAAGACCTTAACGAGAGGAAAACAAAGCCTACAATATGCCCACGGGCAAAAGCGTAAGAGCCATTGTCGCCAGCCAAACAAGCCTCAGGGCTGCACACTAAAAGGTCTGAACGACCAAAAGCGTAAGAGCCACTACCGCCAGCTAAAGAAAATTGAAAACTTGAGGATTAAAATGAGCTCGAGTCGTAACCCGATTCGAAGACCGGATCCAAAATAGTTAACTATACATGCCTCAGGGCACAGCGTAAGAGCCACCATTGCCAGCTTCACGAGCCTCAGGGCCGTATACCTAAAAGGTCGCCTCGACCCAAGGCATATAAAAGCCATTTTTATCCGCCTATGTAGGCACAAAAAACTTGAGGGTCAATTAAGCTCGAGTCGCAACACGACTCGGAGACTGAACCCAAAATAGTTAAAATGCAAATACCCAAGGGCAAGGCGCAAGAACCGTTATCGTCCTCCCATGCAGGAACAAAAGATTGAAGGTCGAATAGGCTCGAGTCAAAACCTGACTGGGAGACTCAACACAAAATAGTTGAGCAAAAGTGTAATATCTCTAACAACAGTTTACATTAAAGGTCGCATCGACCAGGCACGTGAAAACTCCCAAGCCGGCCTAAACAAGCCATAATGCCACATTGCGGGTCTAAGGTTTTTCACCAATTCTTGCTGAATTCAGGGCATAAAGGGGAATAAGGGAAACAAAGACGCACGATTCACTTTACACATATGCCAAAATGAAAGTACTGTATACAAACAGGAAGATCGATAGGAAAAAACAACAAAGATCCTAAACTTTTGCCGAACCAGCATCCTCAATGGCTCCCCCGGGGCTACACCCAGGCGATTACGAGTCCCCCGATTGCCCCTTCTCAACGGCATCCTCAATGGATCCCTAGGGCTACACCTAGGCGATTACGAGTCCCCCGATGACCCCTTCTCAATGGCATCCTCTCTCTTCGGGAATCCACCCCTATTTTTAACACCACTCAAGCTGCCTTCCAATGTGCCCCCACGGTCTGATTTCGGGAATCCGGCCAGGTGCGATCCACGGCTCGAGGTAAAATCAAGCTAGCTCCCTCAAACGTCCTCTCAACGCAGGAATCTGCAATGATTGCTCCCCCCATGTGAAGATACAAGCGCCTCGGCCTCAGCTTTGATCCGAAACAATGCGGCCACTTGTTCGGAATGGAGGCCCTTGTACTTGTCTCTATCCTCCTTCGCATCTTGGAGATGACGCTCGATCGAGGTAACCTTCCCCTGAAGGCTATCCCTCTCGGAAGCTATCTCGCTTACGTACTGGCTAAGCTTGGAGATTTTAGCATCTTTGGCCCGAAGCTCCCCTCTTATCAGGGCGTTCTCCTTCTTAAATTGCACAAATTTTGGCTAGAAAAGTTAAAAGCGGTGGAATCTCACAAGGTCTCAAATGATAGTAAAAATATGGGATGAATAACCTGCTTGGTAAAATAGGCTTTTTCGCATTTGCGGTGGCTCACCTCATCCTGATACTGGGTGAGAGCCTAGTTATAAAGCACTTTAGTTTGAAACCACATAAAGAGACAAGTTAGGAGAACGAAGACCGAAATAGCTCAGAAAGGTGGACAAGGTTAGCAAAAGTTACCCACTCCCAAAGTCTGCCCATCTCGTCGAAAATGAGTGAAGCATCAACCTCAGAACTACCCTCGAGAATGGTCGCTGACCTATTGAGTGCATCTCCGCCTTTGATTAGTGCTCCTGCCTCAGAAGGCTCCTCGTAAGAGGCGTCTTACACTTTGTGGGACGGAAGGATCTCTCCCTGAGGAGAATCAACAACAATCAATGGGTTAATAGGATCAGCCAAAATCTCTATCCCTTGTTCACCCTGGATCCCAGATCGAGGCCCCTCCAAACTACCTGCCAAGGGCGTCCCAGCTCGAGAACAATTTCGGCCACTTGCCAACTCGGGTAGTGCTCGATATTCCATCCATTGCTTCACCTCCACGAAGCTGGGCCATGGTGGCATTAGACTCTAGTATGGGAGCATCCATCCCTACGGCCCAAGGATCAACCAAGTCTATACGCTCTTCGGGGGCTGGTGAGAAGCTGCTTTCTCACTCACCTTCATCTCGAGGGTTTCCCATCGCCTTGGAAGTCAGAACTGTTGGGTCAACCAGCTTGACCATCTTGGGCTCTGGAGGCCCAATAGGTAGACTCCCCAGCGTTTTCTTCTCCTCGCCAAACACCAGAGCGTCCCCTTCAACGCATGGTGACTCCCTCGTCAAAGGGATTTCCCCCAGACCTACATAAATGCAGAGGTTAAATGCAAAGGATGAAGAAAGCTACTAACAGCAAACTACGTCAAAATATGCGGATGCAACAAGGCTCGAGGCTCACCATGGTCTTTGGCTTTCCACCGGGCTTGGGACAAATCTTGCCACGATCATTTGGTATACGGGCAAATAGAGTATACGCGGCCAACCCAACCCTGAAGATCCGACACCGCACCAGGGTAGATCTCTACGGCTAAAAAGGCAAGAAAAGCAGAGTTAGATGCATGGGGAGATATCGCCAAAAAGGAGCAAAGGCATCACGTTTACTTATGCCCAGCGTTCCACTTCTCAGGGAATGACATCTTTTCCACTAGAATCAGGTCAGACGTCCTCACTTGGATCAGTCGGCTTGCCCATCCCTCGTCCCCAAACTCCTCGGTGCAGGCAAAAAAGGATCTTGGGGCTCGGCAGCGAAGCTTGATTAAACCACCATAAAGAAGACGGGGACTATACATCCGGATCAGATGGTTGAGGGTGAAGGTCATTTCCTCTATCATGTTTGAGTAATGCCTAATCATATAAACCACGCGCCAGAACGAAGGATGAATTGAGCCCAGAAATACTTGATAACTCCGGCAGAAGTCGAGAATCACGGGGTCGATCGGGGGCGAGGATGGCCCCAAGGTAAATAGGTTGGTATACACACTCAGAAAGCCAGCTTTATGAGCAGTAATATCTTCCCCCCGAGCGGGAATCTCCACGATCACGGTATCCCCCCAACAACAGTCGACCCTCACTCTCTCGACGTCCATTATAGAGCTAATATACCGAGTTACAGGCTCGCAGCGCCCAGACTTCGGGGAAGGTCTCTAGACCATAAAATTAGAGGTCATCATAAAGGATCCTGGGATGCATACCTCAACTCTAGGGGAAGTGGCCACTTTTCCCTGAGAGAAAAACGAAGAGGATGAGCCCACAACCTCCTAGGAAGCAGAAATAGAAATTTTCACCATCCTTGGGAGAATCTGAAGGAAAAAAAAAGAGTTACGTTCCTGAAAGGGGAAAGAACGAGGGAAACACATATCTTATTAGGGTTTTTTTGGCACGAGATAGGGTCTAGAAAGAAGAAGGGGAGTATTTATAAAAGCACCGTGTGCACATTGAAGGAAGCCAACCATCGCAGTCAATGCGGAAACCTGCAGGAACAACGCGCATGGTGCATTTTGACACATCGTAGCCGTTTACATGAACATCGAAGGAAACAAGAGTCCAGGATTGTTTCTTGCCGCTTTCAGCCTAAGAAATGCGGAGACTATCTGTATACAGCAAATTCGGGGGCCCGATTTCCCAGTCATAAGGTCGTCTCCTGGTCATGCTCCTCGAAGCTCAAAGCCAAGGTCGAGACTCACCCTCGAGGGTCGTTAGGTACTGGTCCGGAGGGCATTACGTTCCAACGGCTGTAGCAGGCTATAGTAGGCAAGAGGGGAGTTCCCAAGGCACATGGCTTAATCTGATAGGGTTGACCTATACGGGGCCTATCTCAAGATGTCACGTCAGCCGTCCTATCTCCATGTCTTTATAGTTAACACATTTTGTACTATAACAGGATTCCCCTCTAATATAAAGGGGATCCCCACCACTTTGTAAAGCCCTGGGTGCTGTTGCTCCAACTATTCTGCACAAGATCAATAATATCTCTCTCTCTCTCTTTCTTCTCTAACTTACTCGCTAGAGGCCACTCTTAGCGTTTATTGCTCTCATACTTGTTCTTCATTTATTGCTTGGTATTGGTCATAAAGATCCTTCTTCAATTATATTCTAACTGTTATCCCTTCCTCGGTTACCCCTGATAGCTCGAGCTCGAGCCGGATATCGACCCCGAGGCCCTTCATTGACCAGTCCGAAGCCCGAGCAGTAAGCCTCTCGGTTTGATTACTGCCCCGTTTTAGCCAGTATCTCTCCGTTAAACTTCATATTCCTAGCATCAACTGCTCTAACAACTAGCATAAAAATATATCACGTATTTTTAGAGTCCCATTTACAAATTTAATTGTCGTTACCATTTTCATGGTAAACAAGTACTCTCTCGAGTCCCCTCAAAAGTCCAAGCTAGTCAGCCCTCTAAGCACCAGTAGTGTAACGATATGACCTGTCGTTTTGAGCAATCGCATTCATTCGGTGCTTTGAGGTCATGAGTAGCTTCATATGTTGTATTATGACTTCCGTGTATGGTCAGTTGTTACATCCTGTAATTTTGTACGTTGGATTTGTCGTAAGATAATTGATATATGTTCAAGTATAAAACTACTTTTGAGGTTATAATTATTTATGTTATTTATACCAAGTGATAAGTATGTGTCGTGAAGGTCATAGGGTAAACGAGTTGAAGAAAAATGAGTTTCGGCGAAGTTTGTCTTTTTGAGATAAAATACGATCCGAGCTACAATACCCGGTATTTATGGACTAATGCCATATAAGGTACCACATGACCATGATAGTGAGGTATGTAAAGTATGTTAAAAGCGAGTAGTATTTTAAATAGCTTAAGATAATTCTTAATTATGTTGATAATTGGGTAATTAGTAATTTTAGTGGCAGATTAACTAAATAATTAGTATATTTTGGATAAGATTAAACCCCCCCCCCCCAAAAAAAGTGGCAGCACCCCATCACATTTAAAATGACTCTTAAATCTTGCATAGATGTCACAGTTTGGAGGAATAAAATGGCTTAGTCATCCACTAAGTGGGCCACACCCACTAAAGGTTTCCTACCACTAGTGAGATGTTTATTCCTTAGTAACAAAGGATTAAAGATCAAGAATTGAATTGAATATCTTAGTGAGTGGGTGATCGTGAGTTGCCATCTTACTACAATTAGTTTGTTTCATGTTTCTTCAATATGAATTCACGTGTGCCTTAAAATCCAATTGAATCACTTATAGAGAGTGTCTGGTTGTGAGTTTTTCAAAGAGCGAAACAATTCCATACCAAATATAGATAACGTTGGTTGTTGATTCTATAAAGAGTGAATTTCAAATTCTAAGAGAATCGATTCAAGTATGTTAAGGCTAAACCTTCTTTCTTTTGGCATGATCCAAGCAACGATACGTTGACATAATACTATTCCTTAAGTGATTCTACTCTTAATAGTTAAGGATGTCTATGTTATTCATTCATGTAAAATGATATTCAAGCATGTCTAAGTATGTTCCTAATTCCCTATTGAAGTATTTGATAAAGATGTTAATGTTCATAATATAGTAATACATGCATCTTCATGCATATGCATTTACCACCGTGCTACAGTCGGCTGAACAGTCATGCATATTCATTTACCACCGTACTATGGCCGGTTGGGCAGACATGCATTTACCATCGGGCTACGGCTGGTTGGGCAGTTACATATTTACCACCGTGCTATGGCCGGTTGGGCAGTCATGCATCTTCATTTACCATCGTACTATGGCCGGTTGGGCAGACATGTATTTACCACCGGGCTATGGTCGATCGGGAAGTTATCATCGATTGGGCAGTTATGTATCATTATTTACCATCGGTTGGGCAGTCATACATTTACCACCGTGCGACGGTCGGTCGGGCAGTTACCACTGATCAGTTGGGCAATCATGCATCATACGATATAGATAATAGAAATAGCAGTCATGCATCATACGCTATGGATAATAGTCTCAAAGAGAAACATTATATATATATAAGTATAATAAGTATGCATATACGGTGGCACTTCAGAGATTCAGGTTGATTCTTATATGTCTTTAATTAATGTTGACTTATTGTTACGTTTTAGTTCTGCCTTACATACTCAGTACATTATTCATACTGACGTCCTTTTGTTTGGGACAATGCATTCATGCTTGCAGGTATAGACAATCAGTCTAACGAGCGCTCACAGTAGACGAGGTCAGCATTCAGCGAAGGATCGGTAAGACTCCACCTTATTCGGAGTGCAGCCGAGTCTATGAGTCATCGTGTCAGAGTTTTGCTACAGACTTATGGATAGGCCGGTACCCTATCCCTTCTAATGTCAAATAATCTTAGAGGCTTTGTAGACAGAGGTTCATTTTGTACAGTATGTCATAGGCCTTGACGGCCCATATGTATTCATGTTTTAAGAAAGATGGTTCGTTGATACAGTATTTGCCCACTTATAATTATACATTACGAGTTGTGGCCATGTTGGCCCATGATAGTCACAAAAAAAAGAGTTACAAAGTGGTTTGCTCGGGCCAGTGCGGCACCGGGTGCCAGCCACGTTTCCCCAGGTTTGGGGCGTGATAAAGTGGTATGAGAGCGGGCCGTGTCATAGGGAGTTTACAAAGTTGTGCCTAATAGAGTATCACTTATAGGTGTGTTGCGCACCATACTTATAATTGAGAGGCTATAGGGCATTTAGGAAATGTTACCCTTCTTTAGTTTCCAGATCGTGCCATAGAGCTAAGTCGTAAGAATTCAGTATAAAGCTTCCACCGAATTTTGTATGCACCAGAGGTGCTATCATAATATAGCTTTAAGGCGTAGATGTAATTTATACTTATGCGAAAGGGAGGTTATGAAAGAAACAGAAGATACAATGCTAGATTAAAAGATAGGTAAGGTAAAGATAAAGAAGATACGAGAAACTCAAGTACAAAAGGTTGTGAATAATCGAGCAGATAGAGGTTGGGTTTTAGTTTAGTTTACAGGGGATACCCTCGCAAATGTTTTGTAAATCTCTAAGAGTTAACATTCGAAGAAGATTGTTTCTAAAGGGGGGAAGGATGTTACATCCCGTACTTTTATACGTTGGATTTGTCGTAAGATAGTTGACATAGGTTCAAGGATAAGACTATTTTTGAGATTATAAGCATTATGCTATTTTAAACAAGTGATGAGTAAATTCATGAAGGTGAGAGGGTAAGCAAATCGAAGAATATGAATTTCGTCGAAGTTTGACATTTTGTGATAAAATATGGCCCCAGCTAAAATACCCGGTATTTATAGACTAGTGCCATACAAGGTACCACATGACCATGATAGTGAGTTATATATAAGGTATGTTAAAAGTGAGTAGTATTTTAAGTAATTTGAGATAATTCTTAATTATGTGGATAAACAAAAGTTTGATAAGCCCATTTGACAATCAGTTTCTCTCTTCATAGTTGTTCTATATAGTGGTGGTAAAATAGTTTTAAAAAATAGTTATCCGCTCATACTATTCATTAAAAAAATAGGTTGGATAGTGAGTTTTTTTAAAACGGGTCAAATATGGATAAGAATCATATTATCCACTTAGAAAATGGATAATCAATGAATAACTAATGGGTTTTAACTTTTACATTAGAAAAATTGGGGATTCCTCAAGTTTCGAATACTAGAAATTCTCTCAAAAGTGGTCATATTCAAGAAGTTATGGATAATATGGATATCCATATTATCCGCCGGTAAACTCATTTTTCATCCGTATTAAATATGGGTCAGGTCGAATAATTTATACGTTTTATATTATCTGTTTTCAACCTGTCCCATATCTGACCCGCCCCATCCATTTGCCACCCCTAGTTCTATACTTCTCTCTCAACTTAATCATGAAATGTAAAGATCCAATATTAATCATAAGATTAGTGTTGTCAGCTTGGCTCGATGATAGGAAGCTTAGGCTAAGGAATAATAAGAGTAACAGAATCAGCAGAGAGGAATAATAGAAATTCAAATTAACGGCTGGGACTATTTTCGAATAAATGAGCTACAAGGGCTAGGGTTTTGCCACGTCAGTTCAGGTTGTTATAACTAACCCTCAATAGAAATTGGAAGGCAACGAATCTAAGGTTATTTTTCTCTCTTCTCTCACCTTTTTAACTCGATCCCTGCTTCTTCTCTTTCCTTCAAACTCTGATCTTTTTCTCTCTTCATTTCTGCAGATCTCAATCAACTATGGAGCTTACTTGTAGTAGTTAGTTGTTTCATTTGGTTATTTATAATTCGTTCTTTTCTATTTATATATAAAATAAAAAATTATCCCAAAATCTTTCTTTAATTCACAATTTAGTTGATTAAATTCTCAGATCCTTAGCGGGATCATTACATTTTGTATTAGAGCTTCAATCCTGCCACTGTGTGGTGGTAATGGTTGAAGGAACTAGGCTGAAAGTTATGGATGATAAGCTCGTGAGACACGATGAGGTTTTCAATGAGGTTTTGTCCACTCAAGAGGAACTGCGCAACACACAGACTGGTATACAGGGTACCCTAGAGCTAATCCTAGACAGGTTGACAAATTTAGAAAGAGCTCTTCAACGAGGTCAAGGTGACAGACCTCAAGAAGATGGACCCTTACCACTCCCAGGTCAGGAGTTGAGACAGAACAGGCTTCAAGTTATGTAAGTCCCTTCCCGTAAATGGGAGCTTCCTAATTTGGAGGGTCATGAGCCTAAGGTATTGCTTCATAAGTGTGAAAGGTATTTTAATTTTTATAGAACCCAGACAACCAAAAGGTCGAAGCTGCTGCACTCTATCTAAATGGACTAGCTGACACTTGCTACCACTCATTAGTATTGAGCAGAGGGGTGAAGTGAGTTGGGCTGAATAAAAAGAAGAATTACTTATTCGATTTGGAGAAGAGCTAATGGATGACATAATGAAAGAATTTAACAAGCTCAGTCAAGTAGGCTCTACTGATGATTTCCTAGGCAAGTTGATTTTAGTGAAAGATTAACTAATTAATTAGTATATTTTGCATAAGATTAAACCCTCTCCCCTCCCAAAAAAAATTTATCAGCACCCCATCACACTTAAAGTGACTCTTAAATCTTGCATAGATGTCACATTTTGGAGGATTAAAATGTCTTAGTCATCCACTAAGTGGGCCACACCCACTAAAGGTTTCCTACAACTAGTGAGATGTTTATTCCTTAGTTACAAAGGATTGAAGATCAAGAATTGAATTGAATCTCTTTGTCATGACCCGGACTTTCCACCCTTGGGAGTCGTGATGGCGCATACTCGTGAAAGCTAAGCAAGCCGAGTGTTATAGATCTTATTACCCTTTTTCCTTAATCTTTTAACAATTTAAAATTAACATGCGATCAACAAATAATAATAATAAAAGAAATGCGGAAGACGAAATCTGATAACTTAGCCAAATACTAGTGCGAAAAATAAAAAATACAACTCTACCCAGAACTGGTGTCACAATATTACGGACCATCTACGAATACTACAAACAGTGGTCTAAAAAGAAAGGCACTAGTCTGTCTCTAAAGTAAATGAAAACAGAATAGAAAAGATAGAAGGGGACGCCAAGGCCTGTGGACGTCTGCAGGACTACCTCGGGTCTTCGTTGGACTGAAGATAGCAACCTCGCTAAGGTCCAAAAGCTCCGGTACCGAGATCTGCACACATTGTAAAGTGTAGTATCAGCACAATAGACCCCATGTGTGGGTAAGTGTCGAGCCTAACCTCGGCAAAGTAGTGACAAGGCTAGGACACGACTACCAAATAAACCTGTGCAGTTAAAGCATATACAACAAGTAATAATAACGGGAACTAGCAGTTAAAGATGGGAAGAGGAACGTGCTGCGGGGAATATCAAGTACCAACAGAATCTCAAGAGAAAAGCATAAAGAACATCTTAAATTTCCCATCAGTAAGAATAAGGAAAACAGTAACAAATCAATGTCCACTTTTATTCTTTATTGTTGCGGCATGCAACCTGATTCAAATCATATAACACTGTTGTGGCGTGCAACCCATTTCAAATCATAGAATACTGTTGCGGCATGCAACCCGATCCAAATCATATGTCACTGTTGCGGCGTGCAACCTGACTCCTCCTGTCCTCCCTTATTACTCTTTGTTGCGGCGTGCAACCCGATCCCATATAATATTATTGCTGCGTGCAACCCGATCCCAATATACAAATCAAAACCAATCACAAAAGAATCCCGGCAAGGGAACAATAAGGAAACAACTATATCCCGGCAAGGGAATCAACAACAAGAATAAACACATCCCGGCAAGGGCACCAACAGTAAGAATTAAATACGTCCCGACAAGGAAATTAGCTATAATCAAACTTGTACCAACAATTAACTTCACGAATGAAACCTCAACTGGAGCCAATGCTCAATAATAAATAAATACCATGAAGATAATCATAATTCTTGCCCAACACGGAGAATCAACAATTTAGGCATTTGTAGTACTTATTAAGAAACACAATGATTACAATTTAAGACTCACGGGCATGCTTGACAACAACGTATAGATACTCGTCACCACACCTATACGTCGTACACTACACTAGCACACAACAAATAAAGCACAATACCTATTCCCTCAAGCTAAGGTTAGACCAATTACTTACCTCGAACTTCCACAGCCAACTCAAGCCTCAAATACCGCTTTTCCTTTAGAATTCGCCTCCAAGTTACTTGTATCTAGCCCAAATTAATTTAACAACATCAATAAATGCTAAAGAATTCATACCCAATGCTTAATTATAGGTTTTCTATCATTTTCTCCAAAATGTCAAAAATCGACCCCGGCCCGCGTGGTCAAAACTCGAGGTTCTGACCAAAACCCGAACACCCATTCACCCACGAGCCCGAATATGCAATTAGTTTTGAAATCCGACCCCAAAATGAGGTCTAAATTCCAATTATTCAAAAAGCCCTAACTCTACCCAAATTTCCAATTTCTACCATGAAAATTATTGATTTTTGATTAAAAAGTGATGAAAAATGTTGTGTAATTGAAGGAGTAAAGTTTAGAATTGATTAACAACACTTTGGGGATGAATTTGTGTGAAGAAAATCGCCTCTAGGTCTTGGTAGTTCGAAAATATGATGAAAAATGAGTTTTGCCCGTTTTTGGTTATGTTTTAAAAAGATTGGGCAGGCCTTCTTCGCGTTTGCGAAGGGCCTGCAGCGTTCGCGATGAGCAGCCTTCCTCAGGCTTACGCGATGGCGAGATCTCCAACGCGTTCGTGAAGGGTATGCCCCCTGGCCTTCATCTTCGCGAAAAACAGTACGCGTTCGCGTAGAAGAAATGACAAATTCCTAGCCCACCTCCATTTTACACTACGCATTCGCGTGACACCAGTCTCTTTCGCGATGGGAAACCCCACAGTGCTCCGTGTTCGCGACTGTGACTATGTGTTCGCGATGGACAAAACCCTCCCCAGCCCAGCTTGTACTTCACGTTTGCATGAGCTGCATCACGAACTGGAAGAACAACACATAGTACACCAGAAGCAACAAAACAGCAGAAAATCCTAAGTCCAAAACACCCCGAAACCTATCCGAAACTCACCCGAGCCCTCGGGGCTCCAAACCAAACATGCATACTAACTCAAAATCATCATATGGACTTACTCGTGAGATCAAATCGCCAAACTAACATCTTTAACAATGAATTTAGCATCAAAATCAAAGAAAAATCTCAAGAACTCTTCACTTCAAATTTTAACAACCTAGGGTCCGATTCCCGTCATATCAAGTCTATTTCTTACCACATTTTACAGGCTTAACTTAAATACCATATAAGACCTAAAATGGGCTCTGGAACCAAAATATGGGCTCGATACCATCAAATTCAAACACATTTAAATTTCCAAAATCTCTTATAATTTCAGTTAAACAATTTCTTTCAAAAATTTATTTGTCGGGCTTGGGACCTCAAAATTCAATTCCGCGCATACGTCCAAGTCCCATATTTTTCTACAGACCCTCCAGGATCGTCAAATCACGGGTACGGTTCCGTTTACCCAAAATATTGACCAAAGTCAACTTAAATCCAATTTTAAAGGCCAAATTAGTATTTTTGTTAAATTTTCACATAAAAGCATTTCGGATATACGTACAAACCATGCAAACAAATCGAGGTGAGATAAAAGGAGGATTTTAAGGCCTTGGTACATAGAATTAACTTGTAAATCAAGTGATGAACTTTTGGGTCATCACACTCTTAGAGATTGGTCTGATCGTGAGTTTCCATCTTACTACAATTAGTTTACTTCATGTTTCTTCAATATGAATTCATGTGTGCCTTAAAATCCAATTGATTCTCTTATAAAGAGTGGCTGGTTGTGAGTTCTGCAAAGAGCAAAACAATTCCATACCAAATATAGATAACGTTGGTTGTTGATTCTATATAACGTGAATTGAAAATTCTAAGAGAATCGGTTCAAGTATGTTAAGGCTAAACCTTCTTTCTTTTGGCATGATCCAAGTAACGATACGTAAACATAATGCTATTCCATAAGTGGTTCTACTCTTAGCAGTTAAGGATGTCTATGTTATTCATTCATGTAAAATGATATTTAATCATGTCTAAGTATGTTCCTAATTCTCTATTGAAGCATTTGATAGAGATGTTAATGTTCATAATATAGTAATACAAGCGTCTTCATGCATATGTATTTACCACCGAGCTACGGCCAGTCAGGCAGTCATGCATACCACCGAGCTACGGTCGGTTGGGAAGTTACATATTTACCATCAAGCTATGGCCAGTTGGGCGGTTACATATTTACCACTGTGCTACGGCCGGTTGGGAAGTCATGTATATTCACCATCGTGCTACGGCCGGTTGGGCAGTCATGCATCTTTATTTACCACCGTGCTATGGCCGGTTGGGCAGACATACATTTACCACCGGGCTACGGCCGGTCGGGCAGTTACCACCGATTGGGTAGTTATGTATCATTATTTACCACCAGTTGGGCAGTCATACATTTACCACCGTGCAACGGTTGGTCGGGTAGTTACCACTAATCATTTGGGCAGTCATGCATCATACGATATGGAAATAGTTTCAAAGAGATGCATTATATATATAAGTATAATAAGTACACATATATAGTGTCACTTCAGAGATTTAGGTTGATTTTTATATGTCTTTAGTTAATGTTGACTTATTGTTATGTTTCAGTTCCGCCTTACATACTTAGTACATTATTCGTACTGACGTCCTTTTGTTCGGGACACTGCATTCATGCCTACAGGTATAGACAATCAGTCTGATGAGCCCTTAAAGTAGACGAGGTCAGCATTCAGTGAAGGATTGGTAAGACTTCACCTCATTAGGAGTGCAGCCGAGTCTATAAGTCATCGCGTCTGAATTTTGCTATAGACTTATGGGTAGGCCGGTACCCTATCCCATTTGATGTCAAATAATCTTAGAGGTTCTGTAGACAGAGGTTCATGTTGTATATCATTTCATAGGCCTTGACGTCCCATATGTATTCATGTTTTAAGAAAGATGGTTCATTGATACAATGTTTGCCCACTTATAGTTATACATTACGAGTTGTGGCCATGTTGGCCCATGATAGTTACAAAAAAAAGAGTTACAGAGTGGTTTGCTTGGGCTAGTGCGGCACCGGGTGCCAACCACGCCTCCCCAGGTTTGGGGCGTGACATCAGTATTGGCCTTCGAGTTGTTCGAAATTTATTTAGAAGAATGATTCTCAATTTAGAAGCTTTAAGTTTGAAGAGTTGACCAAGTTTGACTTTTATGCATTTGACCTTGAATCGGTGTTTTGATGGCTTCGTTACGTTCGGATGGTGATTTTGGACCTGGTCATATATACGGATTTGCATTTGGGTATTTCTAGAATGTTTGGCGCTAATTGGTAAATGTTTGCAAATTGAAGGTTTGGCAAGATCACATGTTTGATGGGAGTTGACTTTGATGATCTCGCATTTGGATTGTTTTTCCGAGAGTTGGAATAGGTTTATTATGTCATTTGGAACTTGTGTGCAAAATTTGAGTTCATTTCAAGTTGATTTGATGAGGTTCGGCACGAGTTTTGGAAGTTGAAAGTTCAAAAGTTCATCAAGTTTGATTTGAGGTGCGATTCGTAGTTTTCATATTGGTAGGTGTGATTTGAGGCCCCGAGTAGGTTCACATTATATTTTGGGACTTGTTGGTATGTTTGGACGGGATCCCGAGGTGCTCGGGTGAGTTTCTGACGTGATTTAGATCATTTTGTCTCATGTTACATTGTTGAAGAATTTTTGGTGCAGGTGCTTCCACATCTGCGGAAGTTTGGATACAGATGCGAGTCTGCAGATGCGGATTAGTTGTCGTAGAAGCGACATGGGCTAAGCTGAGGTGTTTTCGCAGAAGCAAGATTGAGGCCACATATGCGGTTCTGCAGAAGCAGGCATTTACTCGCAGATGCGACTTACCTACCTGGGCATAACACTATATATTCGAAGGTTTGTTCATCTTATCACAACTTGAGATTTGGAGCTCATTTTTGGGCGATTTTAGAGAGAATTTTCACCACATGGATTGGGGTAAGTATTTTTTACTTAGATTTGATTATAATACATTATTCTATCTTCGATTTTAGCTTTTGATTGATGATTTTAAAAGAGAAATTGAGGGGTTTTTGTCTAAACTTTCCTAAAGTGAATAATTGAGTTTTGAACATCGATTCAGAGTCAGATTTGAGGGAAATTAGTATGGTTAGACTTGTATTCGAATGGGTTGTCGGTATTTATGATTTTTTCGGGTTTTGAGGTGTGGTAATGGATTGACATTTTTGTTGACTTTGAGTATTTGATTAAATATTCGACCTTTATTGTTTGGATTTTGTTTCCTATGACATTATTTTGTGTGTTTGAGTTGCTTTTGGTTAGTTTCGAGCCGTTTAGAGGTTGATTTGCTCAGGATGGCATTTCTAGAGTATTGTTTAGATTGCTTGGTACTTGAGTTAACTTTTTGAGGTAAGTAACATATCTAAACTTGGATTTGAGGGTATTTAACCCTAGGAACTATGTTATATGAGAGGTATTGGGGTGACATACGCGCTAGGTTATGGGCGTGTGTTAATGATTTGAGGTGGCTTTTCAACTAGTATGCGATTAGTTTGCTATCATGCCTTGTTATATTAGTATTTCTAACGCTGTATGTTTATTTGAGTTCTGATTCATGTTAGAAATCATGTCTAGGCTATGTGCTTAATTGTTTGAGACTTGATAGGGCTATTCTTTCCATTTTTGAGTTATTTACCTTAATTGGACACATACTCTCAATCATGATGCTATATCCCTGTATGATATATCTGTCTCACTACTTTCTTATTTGACTCCTCATATGTTGTTGATGTCTCTTCTGTGCAACACTGTTGAACTGAGTATTGTGAGATGTATTATCTGAGACTTGAATGGTTAATGACTGAGTTTGGGCCATAGAGTCGAGTTGGTATTGATCATGAGGTGATGCATACGCCAAGCTCATATTGTGCTAAGTGTTACTCCCTCTGTTCCAGTTTATGTGAACCTATTTTCTTTTTGTTCCACTCCAAAAAGAATGATCCCTTTCTAAATTTGGAAAATATTTGGCTTAAACTTTCAATTCTATCCTTAATGAGAAGCTTTTATAACTAAACAAATACTCTGGACCCCCTTTTTTACTTGTTTAGGACTACAAACTCCAAAAGTCTTTATTTTTTTTAAACTTCGTGCCTAGTCAAATAGGTTCACATAAATTGGAACGGAGGGAGTATTGATTTGGGGCAACGCGAGCACCAGGCCTCATTATTTAGGCTAGGTGATTATAATCTGTGCTTGAGCAGGATCTGCCCCTCTAGAGTCTGACATACTAGCAGTGGGTGCTAGTATAATATTTTATATATGCGGTTTAGTGATAGGCATTTAGGTCAGGCACCCGTACAGTGCTAAGTGTTGATGTGTATGGTGGTTAGGGCCTCGTTCCAGGCACCGTGAGCATGCTAAGTGTGATTAGTTTTGATGATTTCACTGTGATGATATTGAGTTGATATATATACTTGACATGTAGGTGTAGAGACACATTTTCCTCATGCTAGACGACAATATGATATTTGATGCTTTGATATGTATATTTGACACATATACATATAGATGTATTTTTTTCTCATGCTAGACGGTATATGACATTTGATGACTTGACATGTATATTGATATGTAGGCCTAGAGATGTATCTTTCCTCATGCTAATTGGTAAACAGAAAATTTTATCTGGTATTGTGGTTTGGGAAAATACAGTTCATTTGATAAATTCATCTTAAATTAATTTCAGTGATGAAATATGGACTTGTCTATTACACTTGAAAAACATGTCTATCTTTCTGTAACTGTGATCGAGCTGAGCAAAATATTTTCTGAGTTGTTTACTGTTTTCGGCATTTTCATATCTTATGTTATTATCGATTATTGATGTTGGACTCCGACTATCTTCTGAGCTCGTCACTACTTTTAACCTGAGGTTAAGTTTGTTACTTATTGAGTACATAGGGTCAGTTGTACTCATACTACACTTCTGCACCTTGTGTGCTGATCTTGGGACTAATGTTGTTGTGTATGGTGGGAGATGACTTTGAAGATATACTTGTTTTCCGGATATAGCTGCCACTTGTCCTTGGTAGCGTTAGATTTTCAAATCTGTTTAAGTATATTTCGAACAGATAATGTATTTATTTTCGTACCAGTTTTGTAAATTCTAAGTCTTATAAGCTCATGATTTGTACTACCAATCGTTGGGATAATAAATAGAAGTTTATTTATTTCACTTAATGAGTTCTTATTTATCTTCATTTGAATTGTGTAATTATTGTTTGGCTTACCTAGCCGGTTGGGTTAGGTGCCATCACGACAAGCAGATTGTCATGACCTAAACCGCAGGGCCGCAATGGGCACTCGGTACCTTACTCAACCGAATACCAACGTAAAATATCTTTCTTATCATACCATCATGGGTAAGTGGGTCATAAGGGCCATCATGAGATAACTAAAATAAAACATAAGGGAATACAAGACATAGGACGACTATACAAACTCATACATGTGACATACAGGCCTATATGACCGAAATGATCATTTGTACACTCAAAACGTAGGCCGACAAGGCCATACAATCATCCATATACTTGACATATGTCTACAAGCCTCTAAGAGTACATAAACATCATAAAGGTCGGGACAGGGCCCCGCCATACCAATCAATACATGTCCAAATTATGCTGACCAAATAGGCAACTCCGAAGCAAGTGGAGTGCATCAAAACCTTCTGCTAAGTTGATAACCTAGCAGGAGGATTGTCAAACTATCTATCAAGACTTGCGGGCATGAAATGTATCTTCCCCAGGCAAAAGGGACGTCAGTACAAATAAAGTACCGATTATGTAAGGCTGGAAAAATAGTATATAAAAGACATGAAAAAACATGGAGTAAAGAACTCAACCTGTAAGTCTGAATAGCTCTGTGAATCATGAAACATTTATAATATCATGCATATTTGTATAAATGCCATATCATGCATAGGTATATCTGTAAATAATGTCATCAAGCCTCTGAGGGCATCCCATTATATCATCTTGGCCTCTATGGGCGAAATCATCAATGTATACCAGCTAATCAGCTGGTGGTGGATATATAATGATGTAACCTTTCCCCATACCCCATGTACATATAATATACGTGTATATAATGCCATCTGGTCATGGGTAAATATATATGTATAAATGAATGCAATGCATAATGAAGTAAGTCAATAAGATCTTTCGGAATGTCATAAGATCATTATGCCTTCGGATAAACTTTATCAACTTACGTATTTTTTGAGACCCATGAAGAAACGATATAATAATAGGACACATGGGGAATAAAAAACATAGACAACCTTAGTACTTCTAAGAATAGAATCACTTGTGAAAGTTGCATGTTTGCTCATTTTGTTGTATCATATGGATTATTTCAAAAGGAAAGAAATGATAGCCTTAACATACCTTAACTCTGTTGAGTCATTAGTACCTTCCTATCAATTCTTCAAACAACTAAACTCAATATACCATAGCGTAATGAGATTCAAAATCATTGCTGAGTAAAGGCTAAGTCTACAACTTAAACTAGTAGCTTGTTTATGTAAATTTGGGCAGCATCTCCCCCGTAACCTTGCTTTACCAAGTCCATCAACCAACACGAACCCATACAACCTTCACCTATATACTATCAGCACCACAACACAAATCAATCTACATAACAAGTGCATAAACATCACCAAAAAATCTACTATTTAACATGACAAATGGCAAGCTCGGATTGAATCCCTTTTGAACCCTTTAACCCCAAAGTCATTCATTCATTAACTTTAAGACATAGCCAGTATGATATTAAGTACAATGGGAGGACTTCTAACCTCTTATTCATCTCCTAATTCATCATTAAACAGCCTACTAGGAGGATTGTCAAGCTGTCTATCGAGACTTGCGAGCATGAAATGCAGCTCCCTCAGGCAAAAGGGACATCAGTACAAATAAAGTACCGAGTATTTAAGGCATGAAAAATAGTATATAAAAGACATGAAAAAACATGGAGTAAAGAACTCAACCAGTAAGTCTGAATAGCTCTGTGAATCATAAAACATTTACAATATCATACATATTCATATAAATGTCATATCATGCATAGGTATATACGTACATAGCATTATCAAGCCTCTGAGGGCGTCCCATTATATCATTTCAGACTCTGTGGGCAAAAAAATTAATGTATACCAACTAATTTGGTGGTGGTGCTTATATAACATCGTAACCTTCCCCCATACCCCATGTGCATATAATATACGCGTATATAACACCATCAGGTCATGTGTCAATGTACATGTATAAATGAATGCAATGCATAATAAAGTAAGTCAATAAGATCTCTCAAAATGTCATAAGATCATATGCCTTCGGATAAACTTTATCAACTTATGTATTTTCTGAGACTCATGAATAGACGGTATAATAATAGGACACATGGGGAATCAAGAACATGGGAAACCCTAGTACTTCTAAGAATAGAGTCACTTGTGAAAGTTGCGTGTTTGCTCGTTTCGTTGTATCATATGGATCATGCCAAAAGGAAAGAAAGGATAGTATTAACATACCTTAACTCTGTTGAGTCCTTAATAACTTCCAATCAATTCTTCAAACAACTCAACTCAATCTACCATAGCATATGAGATTCAAAATCAGTGTTGAGTAAAGGCTAAGTTCGCAACTTAGACTAGTATCTTGTTTATGTAAATATGGGAAGCATCTCCCCTGTAACCTTATGTTACCAAGTCCAACAACCAACACGAACCCATACAATATTCACCTATATACTATCAACAATACAACACAAATCAAGCTACACAACAAGTGTATAAACATCACCAACAAAACTACTATTTAACATGACAAATGGAAAACTCGGATTGAATTCCTTTTGAACCCTTTAACCCCAAAGTCATTCATTCATTAACTTAAAAACATAGCCAATATGATATTAAGTATAATGGGAGGACTTCTAACCACTTATTCATCTCCTAATTCACCCTCAAACAGCCTACCGGGAGGATTGTGAAACTGTCTATCGAGACTTGCAGGCATAAAATGCAGCTTCCCCAGGCAAAAGGGACACCAATACAAATAAAGTACCGAGTATATAAGTCATGAAAAATAGTATATAAAAGACATGAAAAAACATGGAGTAAATAACTCAACCTGTAAGTCTGAATAGCTCTGTGAATCATGAAACATTTATAATATCATGCATATTCATATAAAGAAAAATCATGCATAGGTATATGCGTACTTAATGTCATCAAGCCTCTAAGGGCATCCCATTATATCATTTTGGCCTCTATGGGCAAAATAATCAATGTATACCAGCTGATCAGGTGGTGGTGCGTATATAATATCGTAACCTTTCCCCATACCCCATGTACATATAATATACGCATATATAATACCATCTGGTCATGGGTTAATGTACATGTATAAATGAATGCAATGCATAATGAAGTAAGTCAATAAGATCCCTCGGATAAACTTTATCAACTTACGTATTTTTTTTAGATCCATGAACAAAATATATAATAATAAGACACATGGGGAATCAACAACATAGGCACTCTTAGTACTTTTAAGAATAGAGTCACTTGTGAAAGTTGCGTGTTTGCCCATTTGGCTGTATCATATGGATCGTGCCAAAAGGAAAGAAAGGATAGCCTTAACATACCTTATCTCCATTGAGTCCTTAATACCTTCCAATCAATTATTAAAACAACTTAACTCAATCTACCATAGCATAAGGAGATTCAAAATCATTGCTGAGTAAAGGCTAAGTCTGCAACTTAAACTAGTAGCTTGTTTATGTAAATTTAGGAAGCATCTCCCCTGTAACCTTACTTTACCAAGTCCAACAACCAACACGAACCCATACAACCTTCACCTATATAATATCAACATCACAACACAAATCAAGCTACAGAACAAGTGCATAAATATCACCAATAAAACTACTATTTAACACAACAAACAGCAAGCTCAGATTGAATCCCTTTTGAACCCTTTAACCCCAAAGTCATTCTATCATTAATTTAACAACATATCCAGAATGATATTAAGTAAAATGGGAGAACTTCTAACCTCCTATTCATCTCCTAGTTCACCCTCAAACAGCCCAACCATCTAACAACAACAACAACTTCAACTTTCCATTGTTATGTTGTCCTTTCTCTTCATACTCATAGTACCAACAAGAAGTTCGACATGCAGACAATATCTTATAATAACAACATCATAAGAGAGTCATTTTCAAGGGTTTCCAACCATTTATAGTTCATGGAAACAATCTTTCCAAAACAGTCCATTAAAAACAATAACATCTCAAACTATTTCAAGTCTCCTCTTGTAGTATTTGCTCAAATAATACAACCAACACACAAACAACTTCAAGAACATGTAGTAGGATGTAATACTCACCTTAAACAGTAGAAAAAACACGAAATTTCAGCCAAGCACAACCCACAACTATCCTCAATGACATCACAACACAATAGGTGTTGTATTCTCTTCTTGAATCAACTTTTGTTGTTCAAGTTGGTGTGTAAACACTTGTAGTTCTCCTTGAAACTATAATATATATATATATATATATATATATATATATATATATATATATATATATATATATATATATATATATATATATATATATATGAAGGAGGGACTGGTTATTACCTTAATCAACAAGAACAACACTAAAACTGAGGTTACTTCACTTAAAGAATCCTCCAAAACAGCCACAAGATGAAGGACTACGATCTAGCAAGTACCACGGGATCTCTAGCATTGGATTCATGTTTTTCTCTTTGGTTTTCACTCTAGATTCATGGGGACTGCTTTGAGAGTGTTTTAGGAGAGTATAGAGTCTTGTTTGGTTGAAAAATTACCCCAAATGAGCCTTGACCCGATCTTTAATGTTTGGAGAATCACCCACCGCCTAAGTGGGTCCCATGGGAGCTGCTTGCGCAGTCTCGCAAAAATATGAATATCTCTCTACTCCGATGTTGTATCAATGAATGGTTTAATGCGTTGGAAACTAGACCCGTAGAGATTCAATTTGGTATACGTATCATTCCTTAATTACAAGTATATTGGGAGAAAAGCTCAGCTACATTATACCTAATTTTCAGCATATTATGAATGTAACTTGTGATGATATTTGCCAACTTTTATTCCACAACTTGCTTGACTCCAAAACGTTACACACGACTATAATACGACGAAAATAAATCATATCATAACCTTATTATCATGTTAATCACCCTAGTCTCACCCCAAAAGTATATGTTATAACATCCCCTGCTTGTTGACTTTCAACTAAACTTATTTTTTTCAATTCGTTTAGCTTCTAAGCCTTCCAACACTCTTGGTTCTTGTTATTCACGACTTCAAATATTTGTAAAATCCAAGGTAACATGATTAACTTAATTTATATACTTTCAAAGTGTCACGACCCCGGTTCTCCCTCCGTGAACCATCGTGACGGCACCTAGTCTCTACGACTAGGTAAGCCTAAATTGCGGAAGATAACCAAAACTTGCACAAGTAAAAAAACAATTTAAAAGTAGAAATAAGGCAATAACAATGTTTAAATGTGCCGCTCGGCATACACCATATATAAATCTCAAAACCAATATCCAAATCCAAGACCCGGAAACCTACAAATCACAAGCTAAGAAAAAGAAATACTACATGTCGTGCCCCCTTTTTCTAGAGCGAAATCGAGTTTATGACATTTGGAGGGACAAGTCATTTGTTTTAGGAATTGGGTTTGCATTTGAAGAGTCGCCACCTAATGATTAGGGTGCATTAGGACACCAAAAGAGTTTGATTTTGAATAACCAGATATTAGGATAAGGGCTTGAAATTATTCCAAGGGGAAGGTGTTAGGCACCCCTCAGAATCCACTAGTGTAGTTCCCGGCCAGACAATTATTATGAATTAACATGTAGAAAAATATGGCTCAAATAAGAGGGGGTTTCATATAATGGTTTGCAAATAAACAAAGTTTGGAAGAGCAAAGAAAGCTGATTTTTTTTAACGAAGGAGTTGAAATGATAAAGCAAATAAAGAAATAAGGGAAAGGGGTCCTAGGTTTATTAATAATACGGATCACCCCACACAATGCCCGGTAATCACTCCTCAATGAGGGGCTATATGTGACATTATCGCGTGGTCATCATATCTATATCTACCCTTCCTACCTCGTTAAGGTATTTAATGCGAGGATTGGTCTCGTTTACTTATTGCTTGCTATTACCCGTCCCATTTCTATCAGTCCCGGATGCATTTAGGACTACGAATCCTAAAAGGGAGGGATATTAGGCTTATTTTTAGTTTCAAAGGAAAAAACTCTAAGGCAACATACAAAACACGTATTGCAAATTGGGGAAAGCATATACACGCAAAGGCTCAGATATACCTCCTTAAACAAAGAAGCACGTAATTAGCATGACTTACACATACTGTTTAAGTCTGATTTAAAAGGTATTAAAGATGAGTGAGAGGAAATTGTTGAGACAGTTTCAGCTTATCACATAACTCAGATAAGAATTCCAAATCAGGCCTGCCTGCTGGTTGTAATTATTAATAGAACCAGATTCAATTTATATTTATTACCCTAGGGCTTGCCTAAGTGTTGGACAAGGATCCTATAAGCATGGTATCTACTGGATTCAGAAAGCAATGAAACAGTAAGGCTCGAAATGAACTGTTTGAATGCACACTCGTTAAACTTGCTAAGTGATAGAATCAGATTATTAAAAGAGAGGCAGGATTTAAACAAATTGATTGAAAGTCTTGCGGCTGATAGTAGCCATTATTACTGGTTTATATCTGACACTGAGTGAGGCAAATCAGATTTTTTTATTAGAAACTCCTATAGTCATGCTTTCTAGGCGTTACTGATTTTAAGACCTTGTAGACGTAGAGTCAAAATGCAGAAGCCTTATAGAATTGATTTCTAAGTGAAGTTTGAATATGCAAAATCCTATAGACATGATTTCTAAGTGAAGTTAAATATGCAGATTCCTATAGACATGATTTCTAAGTGAAGTTTGAATATGCAAAATCCTATAGACATGGTTTCTATATGAGGTTGAATATGCAGGAATATAGTAGTCCTATATATATGGTTTCTACATGAGGTTGAATATACAGGAATATAGTAGTCCTATATTCATGATTTCTACCCTTTGCATACATCGTTACCCACCCTTTTTCACTAACCAGCCCCAAATGTTTATTACAAATTATTACAAACCAGAATAAATAAAATTACATCAAGAAAAGTAAAAAAAAATACAACTAGAGGAAGCCTGATTCTGACTTCCTCTTTGAGTTACATGATAGACCCAACTCAAAGACAATTGATCCAAAGCCTTTTTCCAATCTGAGTGTGTAAAAGTTCCCTAAGAGCCTCAATGGGACTCCGAGCAATGCTCACACCCAAATTACATTATCAGAATGGGGATAAGTGAAGTGTGGAAGGGCCAGCCCTCAAGTGTCCAAGTTCAGAGGGAGCTCAAGGGGTCCCAAGGTAAGGCTCACAAGCGGGGGGCAGAACTTAAAGTCTTAGAGAGTGTGCAAGTGAAGAGAAGAGTTCTGGGAATAAAGGGGAGGGAAACAACTGCAAACAAGTACACAAAAGGGGTTCAGGGGAATAGGGAAGTTGCAAAGAGTCCATGTGCTTAGACATTTAGCTAATTCTTGGCATGCACAACAATAGATAGTGATGTTATGCTTACAAATCAACAAGGATACACAACGTAGGATAGTGAAATAAAGGTTATGATTCCAGGGGAATCAAGTTTGGGCCATAGACAATAATACTTAATACTGTCATGACTCAAACAAACCATTAACACCAAACACATTAGGGTAGGGGGTTTGGGATTCATAATAGGAAGGAAATTACAGCATGCTAAAGTAAATTATGAACTAAACACAAGCAATAGGCAGACATACAAGTGAAGGTATTAAAGAAACACATTGTTGTGGTTGCTGAAAACCTTAATCACGACATACCAATTTAAAAGAAGCAAAATACAGCAATAGCAGTACTTGAAAGAAAACAAGCCACAGTACAAGTAACAAGAGGGAGTGCTTTTTGAATGTGAGTGTGAGTTCAGAAAACTAAGAGTGTTCGTGTCTTTGTGTCAATGAAAGAGCATGGTATTTATAGTTTGAAAACATGCAGAGAATAAGGCAAGAGTATAACCATGTACCAATTAAAATCAATCAGTAAAAGAGCTTCCTTTATATAAGGAGTTCAAACTTAAATAGTAATGGACATAAATCATTTAAGGAAAGAGATCAAATAATCATCTTGTGCAAAGTAGACAATTAGGGGTAAATACATAGGAGTTTAATTAAGGGAAAGATCTTTGAAAAACACGGTTAAACAAATAAGGTAAGAATTAATTAGTACATAGTAAATCAAGGAGTCAGAGATTCGAAATTACTAGTTCATGAATAAACCAAGTCAGAAAGGCTAAGGAAAGTTTTCAAATCAAACCAAGAAACAGGGAAATTAGTAATACAAGGAAAGAATCAATCAGACTTACACAGAGGTCTGAAATCAGTCAAAAATTGAAAGTTATTTTAGAGGGGAAGCTCAGCATATATAAAGAGCACACAAGTATTAGGCATGCGAGGCTGAATTTAGGACAAAGAAAAGTGTCGTGCAATTGCAAAATCAGTAAGTAGTAGACTATAAGAACATGGTAGTCACATATGTCAGTTTCTGTAACTCAGCAATGGAGAAGAGAGAGAGTATCAAATAGCATACAAAGGATCCAGTAGAAAGACCTTAGAAGAGTTTAGCAAGGATTCAGAATCATATAAAGAAACAAAAGATTTTGAAATTCAGTCGAGCAACAGATGAAACAACTTCATGAAACTCAAATAGGTCCAAAGAAATTAGGTTTTTGAAACCAAACAAGTTCAGAGATGAGGAACAAACAAGTCACATAGCAAATAATATCAGAACTCGAATGAACCCCAAATCTTAGGGTTTTTGCCATCAATCGAGTGTAGAGATGAAAGACAAGAGAATCAGGCAAAATATCAACCAAGAAAATAAAATCAGAAACCCTAAGAAAGAACTTAAGACTTTAAACGCAGTAGAAGAATCAACATAAGAAACATAGTAGAAGAACAACATAAGAAACATAGTAGAACATGCTAAATATCAGAGAGACTTCTAAATATATTGCCAAAACCTTAAATCGGAAAAGATAAAGGTTTTGAAAGCAGAGTTTTGAAAGAAACTTTGAGAAAGCGTTTGAAAGTTTAGGGAAAACACGGATCTAGAATAGATCTAAAGAAATTAGAAGAACCTCAAAAGTTAGAGTTTCAGAAGAACCCAGATGGTAAGAAAGGCTTGGAAAGTCATTGATCTAAGCAGGAGAAGCCAAGATCAGGCTTGAAAAGCCATGGCTGGCCGGAGCATGGTCGGAGACGGCCATAGAACTCGAATCGAAAAAAGTGTGAGCCAAGCTTCTTCAGGATCAGGCCTTGAAACTATAGTAACCAGGCGTGTAGGAGTTATAGGAGGCTGGTATAGGACTTCAATGGCTTTGGAAGCCATGGATTCCGGTGATTTTACAGTGGAAGCTGAGGGAGGTGGCTAGGGTTTGAGGGGAGCTTAAGAGAGAACTGGGAGAAAGGGGGGGATTCAAGGGCGGCTACATAAGGAAAATTATTAGGTTTAGGGGTTAGGTCGGGTTAAAAAAGGAAGGGGTTAAGGGTGGTCGTTGAACATTTTGATTAACGACCTGGATTGAAGGGGAATCCGGGCGAGTTATTTTAAAGGGTCGTGGTTCGGGTAGATTTAGGATTTGGGCTGGGTAATTGGATTTGAAAATGGGTTTAATTGGGGTGTCAAATCTGGCTAAAATTGAAATGCAAATGGGCAAACATTCAAATAGCCATTTTCCCTTATTTATTTTACAAAAAATAGTAAAATAATTTCTGGAAATAGATTAAAGGAACTAACATGATTAATAATATATAATTATCAAATTAAAAATACTGGAGTAGATTTTATAAATATAATTACAATTAAATCTTGAAAGAGGCCAATATTGCAATTATAAGCAATTTATATTTAAAAATACTAAATAAATTTGTAAAAATATACAAAAATTGTTATAGCTATATTTTAATATTAATATGAGAATACAATAAATGAATCACCCAAAATGATAATTTTGGGGATAATTACTGGGGGTTTTCTTGATAAATAGGGCAATAAATTCATTTAAAAATCTTTAAAAATTAAGAGAAAAATAATAAAACGTTGGGACATACTTATATATGTACATACATTCTATTTTGAGAGTATTTCTCATATTAAAAATATACAGGAAAAAATTGGGTACCAACAACTGCCTCTTTTTACCCGGGAAGGATGAAAGAGTTGTCGGATAAAGATATGATGGCCAATGTTGACCGAACGAAATGGTTCGAGGAGACCTAGGCCGTAATCTAGTTTCTGATCTGCCTACATATCCCTGGTCTTATAGGAATCAGGCTATGTAGTTCAGGATCCGTCGGCGGAATATGCCGATGGAGACTTTTCAAGAATGGACGCAATATTCAGGTTGGGGTGAATGGTTTGAAACCTGACAAGGCGGTGGGAACTGGAGCGGGATCACTCCTGACGAGGTGGCCGTTGCTTGCGGGTTTACCTACAAGTAAGCGATACAAGCATATATTGTGCGTAAATTTAAACATGATACAAATTCCCGTTGGACCATGAAAGTTGCCTTTGGACGGTTAGGCTGACGCCCTGGGCCATGAAGCGTATAATAAAGGATTCGCAGGCCATGAAATGATGCTCTCGGGCTATGAGAATGATGCCTTTGAATAATGTTATGCAAAATATAAAAGGGGTCCTCAGGTCATGAAATGGTGTTCTCGGGCGATGAGAATGGTGCCTCCGAACAATGACGCCTTCAGATAATTTGGCGATCTTTTCGCCCATGAGATGTAGTGTCTGGCGATCTTTCAGCCTATGCGATGCAGTAGGTGGCGATCTTTTAGCCAATGCAAATGTAAATAAGGTGGCGATCTTTCAGCCGTGCACATGTAAATAAGGTGGCGATCTTTCAGCCGTGCAAGTGTAAATAAGGTGGCGATCTTTCAGCCATGCAAATGTATATAAGGTGGTGATCTTTCAGCCGATGCGAATGTAAATAAGGTAGCGATATTTTAGCCGATGCAAATGTAAATAAGGTGGCGATCTTTCAGCCAATGCAAATGGAGGTAGTAGAGCTTAACCTCGGAAGGCAGAATGGTAGCCTTATGCAATGCAATAAATGCAGATGGAGGTAGAGCTTAACCTCGAAAGGCAGAATGGTAGTCTTATGCAATGCAAGAATGCAGATGGAGACAGAACTTAGTCTCAGAAGGTAGAATGGTAGCCTTATGCAATGCAAGGATGTAGATGGAGACAAAGCTTAGTCTCAGAAGGCAGAATGGTAGCCTTATGCAATGCAAGAAATGCGGATGGAGGTAGAGCTTAACCTCGGAAGGCAGAATGGTAGCCTTATGCAATGCAAGAATGCAGATGGAGGTAGAGCTTAACCTCGGAAGGCAGAATGGTAGCCTTATGCAATGCAAGAATGCAGATGGAGACAGAGCTTAGTCTCGGAAGGCAAAATGGTAGCCTTATGCAGGAAGTAAAAAGGCAAATAATAATAGAATTTTCTTAGCTGATAGCGAATTGCGATATTGCAACTGCTGGGGATACTGTGTTTGCTGGGGACACTGCGTGCAGACAGCAGTTGTGAGTAAGTGCAACGGTTCTGAGAGTTGTATTTCTGAGCAATGTGAGTCTCGTGAGTGTATAGTATATGTGATGATTTTGCAACTCAAGTGCCTGCATCTAAAGAAAAATCATGAGTTTTGTAAAGGGGGGAGGTTAGTTCGTATCCCCGCTGGCTCTGCTTGACTTGCTCGGCTTTGATCTGGTGATACTGTACGTATCATTGGGGTAGATTTGCTAAACAAGGCAATTTTGGCAATAAACATGCATGATTTAGTAAAGGCATACATAAATATATAATTAAGAATAGTTTCCTAAGAAAGAACTTAAGACTTTAAAACACAGTAGAAGAATCAACATAAGAAATAGAAGAACAATATAAGAAACACAGTAGAAAATGTTAAAGATCAGAGAGACTTCTAAATATCTTGACAAAACCCTAAATCGAAAAAGATAAGGATTTTGAAAGCAGAGTTTTGAAAGAAACTTTGTGAAAGATTTTGAAAGTTTAGGGAAAACACGGATCTAGAACAGATCTAAAGAAATTAGAAGAACCTCAAAAGTTAGGGTTTCAGAAGAACCCAGTTGGTGAGAAAGGCTTGGAAAGCCATTGATCTATGCAGGAGAAGTCGAAATCAGGCTCGAATAGCCATGGCTGGCCGGAGCAAGGTCGGAGACGGCCATAGAACTCGAATCGAACAAAGTGTGAGCCAAGCTTTTTCAGGGTCAGGACTTGAAACTATAGTAACCAGGCGTGTAGGAGTTATATGAGGCTGGTATAGGACTTCAATGGCCTTGGAAGCCATGGATTCCGGTGATTTTAGGGTGGAAGCGGAGGAAGGCGGCTAAGGTTTGGGGGGAGCTTGTGAGAGAACTGGGAGAAAGGGGGATTCAAGGGCGGATATAGAAGGGAAATGATTAGGTTTAGGGGTTAGGTCGAGTTAAAAAAGAAAGGGGTTAAGGGTGGTCGTTGATCATTTTGATCAACGGCCAGGATTAAAGGGGAATCCGGGCGGGTTATTTTAAAGGGTCGTGGTTCGGGTAGATTTAGGATTTGGGCTGGGTAATTTTATTTGAAATTGGGTTTAATTGGGGTGTCAAATCTGGCTAAAATTGAAATGCAAATGGGCTAACATTTAAATAGCCATTTTTCCTTATTTATTTTATAAAAAATAGTAAAATAATTTCTGGAAAAACATTAAAGGTACTAAAATGATTAATAATACATATTTATCAAATTAAAAATACTGGAGTAGATTTTATAAATATAATTATAATTAAATCTTGGAAGAGGCCAATATTGCAATTATATGCAATTTAGCTTTAAAAATATTAAATAAATTTGTATAAATATGCAAAAATTATGATAGCTATATTTTAATATAAATATGAGAATCCAATAAATGAATCATCCAAAATGATAATTTTGTGCATAATTACTGGGGTTTTCTTGATAAAATATGGCAATAAATTGATTTAAAAATCTTTAAAAATTAAGAGAAAAATAATAAAACCTTGGGAGATAATTATATATGCACATACATGCTATTTTGAGAGTATTTCGCATATTAAAAATGTACAGGAAAAAATTAGGTACCAACAGCTGCCCCTCTTTACCCGGAAAGGATGAAAGAGTTGTCAGGTAAAGATATGATGACCAATTTTGACCTAACGAAATGGTTCGAGGAGACCTAGGCTGTAATCTGGTTTCTGATCTACCTACATATCCCTGGTTTTACAGGAATCAGGCCGTATGTAGTTCAGGATCCGGCGGCGGAATATGCCGATAGAGACTTTTCAAGAATGGACGCAATATTCAGGTTGGGGTGAATGGTTTGAAACCTGACAAGGCGGTGGGAACTGGAGCGGGATCACTCCTGACGAGGTGGCCGTTGCTTGCGGGTTTACCTACAAGTAAGCGATACAAGCATATATTGTGCGTAAATTTAAACATGATACAAATTCCCGTTGGACCATGAAAGTTGCCTTTGGACGGTTAGGCTGACGCCCTGGGCCATGAAGCATATAATAAAGGATTCGCAGGCCATGAAATGATGCTCTCGGGTTATGAGAATGATGCCTTCGAACTATGATGCCTTTGAATAATGTTATTCAAAAGATAAAAGGGGTCCTCAGGCCATGAAATGGTGTTCTTGGTCTATGAGAATGGTACCTCCGAACAATGACGCCTTCAGATAATTTGGCGATCTTTTAGCCCATGAGATGTAGTGTCTGGCGATCATTCAGCCTATGCAATGTAGTAGGTGGCGATCTTTCAGCCAATGCAAATGTAAATAAGGTGGCGATCTTTCAGCCATGCACATGTAAATAAGGTGGGGATCTTTCAGCCGTGCAAGTGTAAATAAGGTGGCGATCTTTCAGCTATGCAAATATAAATAAGGTATCGATCTTTCAGCCAATGCAAATGTAAATAAGGTGTTGATCTTTTCAGCCGATGCGAATGTAAATAAGGTGGCGATCTTTCAGCCGATGCAAATGTAAATAAGGTGGCGATATTTCAGCCGATGCAAATGTAAATAAGGTGGCGATCTTTCAGCCAATGCAAATAAAGGTAGAGCTTTACCTCGGAAGGCAGAATAGTAGCCTTATGCAATGCAAGAAATGCAGATGGAGGTAGAGCTTAACCTCGAAAGGCAGAATGGTAGTCTTATGCAATGCAAAAATGCAGATAGAGACAGAGCTTAGTCTCGGAAGGCAGAATGGTAGCCTTATGCAATGCAAGGATGTAGATGGAGGTAGAGCTTAACCTCGGAAGGACGAATGGTAGCCTTATGCAATGCAAGAAATGCAGATGGAGGTAGAACTTAACCTTGAAAGGCAGAATGGTAGTCTTATGCAATGCAAGAATGCAGATGGAGACAGAGCTTAGTCTCGAAAGGCAGAATGGTAGCCTTATGCAATGCAAGGATGTAGATGGAGGTAGAGCTTAACCTCGAAAGGTAGAATGGTAGTCTTATGCAATGCAAGAATGCAGATGGAGACAGAGCTTAGTCTCGAAAGGTAGAATGGTAGCCTTATGCAATTCAAGGATCTAGATGGAGACAAAGCTTAGTCTCGGAAGGCAGAATGGTAGCCTTATGCAATGCAAGAAATGCTGATGGAGGTAGAGCTTAACCTCGGAAGGCAGAATGGTAGCCTTATGCAATGCAAAAATGTAGATGGAGGTAGAGCTTAACCTCAGAAGGAAAAATGATAGCCTTATGCAATGCAAGAAATGCGGATGGAGGTAGATCTTAACCTCGGAAGGCAGAATGGTAGCCTTATGCAATGCAAGAATGCAGATGGAGGTAGAGCTTAACCTCAAAAGGCAAAATGGCAGCCTTATGCAATGCAAGAATGCAGATGGAGACAGAGCTTAGTCTCGGAAGGCAAAATGGTAGCCTTATGCAATCCAAGAATGCAGATGGAGACAGAGCTTAGTCTCGGAAGGCAGAATGATAGCCTTATGCGAGAAGTAAAAAGGCAAATAATAATAGAATTTTCTTAGCTGATAGCGGATTGCGATATTGCGACTGCTAGGGATACTGTGTCTGTTGGGGACACTGCGTGCGGATAGCAACTGTGAGTAAGTGCAACGGTTCTGAGAGTTGTATTTCTGAGCAATGTGAGTCTCGTGAGTGTATAGTATATGTGATGATTTTGCAACTCAAGTGCCTGCATCCAAAGAAAAATCGTGAGTTTTGTAAAGGGGGAGGTTAGTTCGTATCCCCGCTGGCTCTGCTTGACTTGCTCGGCTTTGATCTGGTGATACTGTACGTATCATTGGGGTAGATTTGCTAAACAAGGCAATTTTGGCAATAAACATGCATGATTTAGTAAAGGCATACATAAATATATAATTAAGAATAGTTTCCTAAGAAAGAACTTAAGACTTTAAAACACAGTAGAAGAATCAACATAAGAAATAGAAGAACAATATAAGAAACATAGTAGAACATGCTAAAGATCAGAGAGTCTTCTAAATATCATGCCAAAACCCTAAATTGGAAAAGATAAAGGTTTTGAAAGCAGAGTTTTGAAAGAAACTTTCAGAAAGCGTTTGAAAGTTTAGAGAAAACACGGATCTAGAACAGATCTAAATAAATTAGGAAAACCTCAAAAGTTAGGGTTTCAGAAGAACCCAGATGGTGAGAAATGCTTGGAAAGCCATTGATATATGCAGGAGAAGTCGAGATCAGGCTCGAATAGCCAAGGATGGCCGTAGCAAGGTCGGAGACGGCCATAGAACTAGAATCGAACAAGGCGTGATCCAAGCTTTTTCAGGGTTAGGCCTTGAAACTATAGTAACCAGGCGTGTAGGAGTTATAGGATGTCGGTATAAGACTTCAATGGCCTTGGAAGCTATGGATTCCGGTGATTTTACGGTGGAAGCGGAGGGAGGCGGCTAGGGTTTGAGGGGAGCTTGAGAGAGTATTGGGAGAAAGGGGGGATTCAAGGGCGGCTACAGAAGGGAAATGATTAGGTTTAGGGTTAGGTCGGGTTAAAAAAGGAAGGGGTTAAGGGTGGCCGTTGATCATTTTGATCAACGGCCTGGATTGAAGGGGAATCCGGGCGGGTTATTTTAAAAGGTCGTAGTTCGGGTAGATTTAGGATTTGGGCTGGGCAATTGGATTTGAAATTGGGTTTAATTTGGGTGTCAAATCTGGCTAAAATTTAAATGCAAATGGGCTAACATTTAAATAGCCATTTTCCCTTATTTATTTTATAAAAAATAGTAAAATAATTTCTGGAAATAAATTAAAGGTACTACATACTGATATATGCACATACATTCTATTTTGAGAGTATTTCGGATATTAAAATATACAGAAAAAAATTGGGCACCAAAACTGCCCCTTTTTACCCGGGAAGGATGAAAGAGTTGTCGGGTAAAGATATGATGGCCAATTTTGACCGAACGAAATGGTTTGAGGAGACCTAGGCCGTAATCTGGTTTTTGATCTGCCTACATATCCCTGGGTTTACAGGAATCTGGCCATATGTAGTTCGGGATCCGTCGGCGGAATATGCCGATGGAGACTTTTCAAGAATGGACGCAATATTCAGGTTGGGTGAATGGTTTGAAACCTGACAGGGCTTTGGGAACTGGAGCGGGATCGCTCCTGACGAGGTGGCCGTTGCTCTCGGGTTTACCTACAAGTAAGAGATACAAGCATATATTGTGCATAAATTTAAACATGATACAAATTCCCGTTGGACCATGAAAGTTGCCTTTGGACGGTTAGGCTGACGTCCTGGGCCATGAAGTGTATAATAAAGGATTCGCATGCCATGGAATGATGCTCTCGGGCTATGAGAATGATGCCTTCGAACTATGATTCCTTTGAATAATGTTATGCAAAAGATAAAAGGGGTCCTCAGGCCATGAAATGGTGTTCTCGGGCTATGAGAATGGTGCCTCCGAACAATGACGCCTTCAGATAATTAGGCGATATTTTAGCCAATGAGATGCAGTGTCTGGCGATCTTTCAGCCTAAGCAATGCAGTAGGTGGCGATCTTTCAGCTAATGCAAATATAAATAAGGTGGCGATCTTTCAGCCGTGCACATGTAAATAAGGAGGCGATCTTTCAGCCGTGCAAGTGTAAATAAGGTGGCGATCTTTCAGCCATGCAAATGTAAATAAGGCGGCGATCTTTCAGCCGATGCAAATGTAAATAAGGTGGCGATCTTTCAGCCGATGCAAATGTAAATAAGGTAGCGATCTTTCAGCTGATGCAAATGAAAATAAGGTGGCGATCTTTCAGCCGATGTGAATGTAAATAAGGTGGCGATCTTCCAGCCAATGCAAATGGAGGCAGAGCTTAACCTCGGAAGGCAGAATAGTAGCCTTATGCAATGCAATAAATGCAGATGGAGGTAGAGCTTAACCTTGAAAGGCAGAATGGTAGTCTTATGTAATGCAAGAATGCAGATGGAGACAGTCCTTAGTCTCGGAAGGCAGAATGGTAGCCTTATGCAATGCAAGGATGTAGATGGAGACAGAGCTTAGTCTCGGAAGGCAGAATGGTAGCCTTATGCAATGCAAGAAATGCGGATGGAGGTAGATCTTAACCTCGGAAGGCAGAATGGTAGCCTTATGTAATGCAAGAATGCAGATGGAGGTAGAGCTTAACCTCGGAAGGCAGAATGGTAGCCTTATGCAATGCAAGAATGCAGATGGAGACAGAGCTTAGTCTCGGAAGGCAAAATGGTAGCCTTATGCAATCCAAGAATGCAAATGGAGACAGAGCTTAGTCTCGGAAGGAAGAATGGTAGCCTTATGCAGGAAGTAAAAAGGCAAATAATAATAGAATTTTCTTAGCTGATAGCGGATTGCGATATTGCGACTGCTGGGAGTACTGTGTCTGCTGGGGACACTGCGTGCGGATAACAACTATGAGTAAGTGCAACGGTTCTGAGAGTTGTATTTCTGAGCAATGTGAGTCCCGTGAGTGTATAGTATATGTGATGATTTTGCAACTCAAGTGCCTGCATCCAAAGAAAAATCATGAGTTTTGTAAAGAGGGGAGGTTAGTTCGTATCCCCGCTGGCTCTGCTTGACTTGCTCGGCTTTGATCTGGTGATAGTGTACGTATCATTGGGGTAGATTTTCTAAACGAGGCAATTTTGGCAATAAACATGCATGATTTAGTAAAGGCATACATAAATATATAATTAACAATAGTTTTCTAAGAAAGAACTTAAGACTTTAAAACAAAGTAGAAGAATCAACATAAGAAACAGAAGAACAACATAAGAAACACAGTAGAACATGCTAAAGATCAGAGAAACTTCTAAATATCTTGCCAAAACCCTAAATCGAAAAAGATAAAGGTTTTGAAAGCAGAGTTTTGAAAGAAACTTTGAGAAATCGTTTGAAAGTTTAGGGTAAACACAGATCTAGAACAGATCTAATGAAATTAGAAGAACCTCAAAATTTAGGGTTTTAGAAGAACCCAGATGGTGAGAAAGGCTTGGAAAGACATTGATCTATGCAGGAGAAGTCGAGATCAGGCTCGAATAGCCATGGCTGGCCGGAGCAAGGTCGGAGACGGCCATAGAACTCGAATCGAACAAAGTGTGAGCCAAGCTTTTTCAGGGTCAGGCCTTGAAACTATAGTAACCAGGCGTGTAGGAGTTATAGGAGGCCGGTATAGGACTTCAATGGCCTTGGAAGCCATGGATTCCGGTGATTTTAGGGTGGAAGCGGAGGGAGGAGGCTAGGGTTTGAGGGGAGCTTGAGAGAGAACTGGGAGAAAGAGGGGATTCAAGGGCGCTACAGAAGGGAAATGATTAGGTTTAGGGGTTAGGTCAGGTTAAAAAAGGAAGGGGTTAAGGATGGTCGTTGATCATTTTGATCAACGACCTAGATTGAAGGGAAATCCGGCCAGGTTATTTTAAAGGGTTGTGGTTCGGATAGATTTAGGATTTGGGCTGGGTAATTGGATTTGAAATTGGGTTTAATTGGGGTGCCAAATCTGGCTAAAATTGAAATGCAAATGGGCTAACATTTAAATAGCCATTTTTCCTTATTTATTTTATAAAAAATAGTAAAATAATTTCTGGAAATAAATTATTGGTACTAAAATAATTAATAATACATAATTATAAAATTAAAAATACTGGAGTCAATTTTATAAATATAAATACAATTAAATCTTGAAAGAGGCCAATATTGCAATTATATGCAATTTAACTTTAAAAATACTAACTAAATTTGTAAAAATATGCAAAAATTATTATAGCTATATTTTAATATAAATATGAGAATCCAATAAATGAATCACCCAAAATAATAATTTTGGGGATAATTACTGGGTTTTTCTTGATAAATAGGGCAATAAATTGATTTAAAAATCTTTTAAAATTAAGAGAAAAATAATAAAACCTTGGGACATACTTATATATGTACATACATTCTATTTTGAGAGTATTTTGCATATTAAAAATATACAGGGAAAAATTGGGTATCAACAGCTGCCCCTCTTTACCCGCGAAGGATGAAAGAGTTGTCGGGTAAAGATATGATGGCCAATTTTGATCGAACAAAATAGTTCGAGGATACCTAGGCCGTAATCTAGTTTCTGATCTGCCTAGATATCCACGGTTTTACAGGAGTCATGTCGTATGTAGTTCGGGATCCGTCGGCGGAATATGCCGATGGAGACTTTTCAAGAATGGACGCAATATTCAGGTTGGGGTGAATGGATTGAAACCTGATAGGGTTGTGGGACCTGGAGCAGGATCGCTCCTAACAAGGTGGCCGTTGCTCGCTAGTTTACTGACAAGTAAGCGATACAAGCATATATTGTGCGTAAATTGAAACATGATGCAAATTCACGTTGGACCATGAAAGTTGTCTTTGGATGGTTAGGATGGCGTCCTTAGATCATGATGTCCTGATCCAAGAAGCGTATAATAAAGGATTCACAGGCCATGAAATGAGGCTCTCGGGCTATGATAATGATGCATCCGAACTATTATGCCTTTGAATACTATTATGAAAAAGATAAAAGGGGTCCTTAGGCCATGAAATGGTGTTCTCGGGCTCTAAGAATGGTGCCTCCGAACAATTACGCCTTCAGATAATTTGGCGATCTTTTGGCCTATGAGATGCAGTGTCTGGTGATCTTTTAGCCTATGCAATGCAGTAGGTGGCGATCTTTCAGCTGTGCAAGTGTAAAGAAGGTGGCGATCTTTCAGTCGATGCGAATATAAATAAGGTGGCGATCTTTCAGCCGATGCGAATGTAAATAAGGTAGCGATCTTTCAGCCGATGCGAATGTAAATAAGGTGGCAATCTTTCAGCCAATGCAAATGGAGGTAGAGCTTAACCTCGGAAGGCAGAATGGTAGCCTTATGCAATGTAAGAAATGTAGATGGAGGTAGAGCTTAACCTCGAAAGGCCGAATGGTAGCCTTATGCAATGCAAGAATGCAGATGGAGGCAGAGCTTTGTCTCGGAAGGTAGAATGGTAGCCTTATGCAATGAAAGAAATGCGGATGGAGGTAGAACTTAACCTCGGAAGGCAGAATGGTAGCCTTATGCAATGCAAGAATGCATATGGAGGTAGAGCTTAACCTTGGAAGGCAGAATGGTAGCCTTATGCAATGCAAGAATGCAGATGGAGACATAGCTTACTCTCGGAAGGCAGAATGGTAGCCTTATGCAATGCAAGAATGCAGATGGAGATAGAGCTTAGTCTCGGAAGGCAGAATGGTAGCCTTATGTAGGAAGTAAAAAGGCAAATAATAATAGAAATTTCTTAGCTGATAGCGGATTGCGATATTGCGATTGCTGGGGATACTGTGTTTGTTGGGGACACTGCGTGCAGATAGCAGCTGTGAGTATGTGCAATGGTTCTGAGAGTTGTATTTCTAAGCAATGTGAGTCTCTTGAGTGTATAGTATATTTGATGATTTTGCAACTCAAGTGCCAGCATCCAAAGAAAAATTGTGAGTTTTGTAAAGGGGGGAGTTTAGTTCGTATCCCCGCTGGCTCTGCTTGACCTGCTCGACTTTGATCTGGTGATACTGTACGTATCATTGGGGTAGCGTTGTTAAACAAGGCAATTTTGCTAATAAACATGCATGATTTAGTAAAGGCATACATAAATATATAATTAAGAATAATTTTCTTTAGATGAACCATCGACTACCACATGGTTCAAGACATTGCAACCCTTCTTGCTACAGAATTTTGAGGATCCTCCTCAAAATTATGCCCCAGTTTAATAGATTAATGCTTTCAACTGCTGCTAGTGATGATTGGCTGAAATTAACTTCGGAATTTTAAGGGTACTCTTCAAAATTCTGCCCTAGTTTCCAATTGCAAGGGAAATAAAAGTTTTATTGAATTGTGACCAAACCCATAGGGCTGCATATGTATCCCCTCTTAAACGGGAATTTGGTCAGGTGTAGTTCAGATTACATCATATGAGGAAAGCATAAAGATTACACATAGTAACGCTTGACTGCATCTGAATTGATCAGCTTCGGCCAGACTTCTCCGTCCATTTCTGCGAGTATGAAGGCTCCTCTTGTCAGAACCCGGTGAACCATGTATGGACCCTTCCAGTTGGGAGAGAATTTCCCCTTGGCTTCATCTTGATGCATAAAATTTTTCTTTAACACTAGCTGCCCCGGTGTGAACTGTCTCTGCTTGACTTTTTGTTGAAGGCTCTGGACATTCTGTTCTAATATAGTTGACCATGGCAAACTGCATTCATTCTCTTTCCATCAATAAGAGCCAGCTGCTCATAACGGCTCTTCACCCACTCTGCATTGTCGAGCTCAGCTTCCTGTATGATCCTTAGGGAGGGAATTTCCACTTTGGCGGGAATGACTACCTCTGTACCGTAAACCAGTATATAGGGGGTTGCCCTGGTTGATGTGCGGACTGTGGTGCCATATCCCAGTAAAGAAAACGATAACTTCTCATGCCAGTGTTTATGCTTCTCTATCATTTTCCTCAATATCTTCTTGATATTCTTATTGACGGCTTCTACTACTCCGTTCATCTTAGGTCTGTAGGCTGCAGAATTCTTGTGTTTGGTCTTGAAGGTTTCACACATGTCTTTTATCAAGTCATTGTTGAGGTATGAGACATTATCGGTAATGATTGACTCTTGAATGCCGAATTTGCAAACGATGCGGTTGCGGACAAAGTCTGTCACGACCTTCTTGGTTACTGTTCTGTAAGATGTTGCTTCAACCTATTTGGTGAAATAGTCAATTGCTACCAAGATAAACCTGTGCCCATTGGAAGCAGCGGGCTCGATTGGTCCAATAACATCCATCTCCTAGGAGGCGAAAGGCCATGGTGAGATCGTTGCATTAAGCTCATTTGGAGGTACCTTTATCATGTTTGCATGTATTTGGCAGCGGTTGCATTTCCGAACATATTGGATGCAATCCGTTTCCATAGTCATCCAAAAGTAACCAGCTCGGAGTATCTTCTTTGCTAAGACAAAGCCATTCATATGAGGATCGGTAGTCCCCGTGTCAATTTCCTCTAGTAGCCTAGATGCTTCCTTTACGTCGACACACCTTAGTAACCCCAAATCAGGAGTCCTCCTATACAGAATCACTCCGTTGTGAAAGAAATTGTTGGACAACCTCCGAAGGGTGAGTTTCTAAGTAGGATTTTCAAGTTTCGGTATTCTCCTTTCGTCAAATATTCCTTGATATCATGAAACCAAGGTTTTCCGTCTGCTTCTTCCTCAACATGAGCACAATAAGATGGCTGGTCATGGATCTTTACCGGAATGGGATCAATAAAGTTATTGTCCAGATGCTGTATCATGGATGATAAGGTAGCCAATGCATCGGCGAATTCATTTTGGACCCTGGGAACATGTTGGAATTATGTCTTTATGAGCCTCTTTCTCAATTCCTGTACATAATGCAGATACGGGAGTATCTTGGAGTTCTTAGTTGCCTATTCTTCTCGGACTTGATGTATAAGTAGGTCTGAATCTCCGATCACTAGCAACTCTTGAATGTTCATGTCAATAGCCATCTTGAGTCCTAAGATGCAGGCTTCGTACTCGGCCATGTTGTTGGTACACGGGAACCTGAGTTTGCCGAACACCAGATAATGATGACCGGTTTCTTATACCAGGACTACTCCTATGCCAACTCCTTTGAAATTTGCTGCTCCATCAAAAAATAATCTCCAACCATCATAGGATTCCTCAATGTCTTCTCCTATGAATGATACCTCTTCGTCAGGAAAATACATTTTTAGGTGTTCGTATTCTCCATCTACGGGATTTTCAGCAAGGTGATCTGCCAATGCTTGATCCTTTATTGCTTTCTGAGTCACGTAGACAATGTCGAACTCACTCAACAGGATTTGCCACTTGGCTAGTTTGCTAGTGGGCATGGGCTTCTGGAAGATGTACTTTAAAGGATCCATCCTTGATATGAGATATGTAGTATAGGCACAAAAGTAGTGCCTCAACTTCTGAGCTACCCAAGTCAAAGCACAGCAGGTGCGCTCTAATAGAGAATACTGGGCCTCGTACGGGGTGAACTTCTTACTGAGGTAATAAATGGCCTGCTATTTCCTCCCCGTTTCATCATGCTACCCCAAAACACAACTGAATGCTCCATCTAATACTGCAAGGTAGAGTAATAAGGGTCTACTTGGCCCAGGCGGAACTAAGACTGGTGGTGTTGATAGGTATTCCTTGATTCTGTCGAAAGCTTTTTGTCAATCATCAGTCCATTTGGTAGCGGCGTCCTTCTTCAACATCTTAAAGATCGGCTCACAGATAACTGTAGCTTGTGCTATGAACCGACTGATGTAGTTAAGTCTCCCCAAGAAACTCATCACATCCTTCTTGTTCTTTGGCGGTGGAAATTCTTGAATAGCTTTGACCTTTGATGGATCCAGTTCTATTCCTCGTCAACTCACAATAAACCCAAGTAGTTTTCCGGCAGGAACCCCAAATGCACACTTCGCCGGATTCAGTTTCAAGTTGTACCTCCGTAATCTGTTGAGGAACTTCCTTAAATCTTCCATGTGGTCAGTGGATTTCTTGGACTTGATAATAACATCATCTACGTACACCTCTATCTCCTTGTGTATCATATCATGTAAGATGGTAGTCATGGCCTTCATGTAGGTGGCCCCTGCATTCTTCAGGCCGAACGACATCATCTTGTAACAGTACATTCCCCACGGCGTAATGAAAGCCATTTTCTCAGCATCTTCTTCATCCATCCAGATCTGATGATACCCAGCGAAACAATCCACAAAAGACTGCAATTCATGCTTGGCGCAATTGTCGATTAGGATGTGTATGTTTGGCAAGGGAAGTCGTCTTTCAGACTGTCCCGGTTGAGATCCTGGTAGCCGACACAGACTCTGACCTTTCCATCCTTCTTTGGTACTGGCACGATGTTGGCTAACCATGTTGGGTATTCTACTACCTTGAGAACCTTGGCTTTAACTTGCTTAGTGACTTCTTCCTTGATTTTTAGACTCATGTCAGGCTTAAAATTTCTGAGCTTTTGCTTTACCAGCGGACATGTTGGATCGGTTGGCAGTTTGTGAGCCTCAATAGATGTACTCAGACCAGTCATGTCATCATACGACCAAGCAAATATGTCTTCATATTCCCTTAGAAATTCTGTGTATTCCTTCTTTTCTGATGACAATAAGTGGACACTGATTCTCGTTTCTTTGACGTTCTCTGCATCTCCCAGGTCAACAATCTCGGTCTCGTCTAGGTTGGACTTAGGTCTGTTCTCAAAATTCTCAACTTCCTTAACAACCTCTTCTGGTATTTCATCTTCCTCTGAATCTGTGTCTGTTTGTTGCGTTGTCTCGTTGCATGTCACAGTCATTGGTTCATCAAGATAAGTAATCATAATATTGTATAAGTAAAGTAATGAGAGAAAACAATAGTAATAAGTGTTGATTCATAAGAAAAGTCAGAATGCTTTGATAAATTGCATAATTTTTTTTAACATTGAAGATCTTATTACGGGAATTGAAAACATGCGAGAGAAAAAATAACAATCTTTTAGTAAATCAAAGCAGTGCTTGTTTTAGCCTTACTACCCCGAGGCTCATCGAACTTTGGTTCTCCTAATGATCCAGTTATTGAGGCGGTCCCCTCTGCTTACGGCTTGTATGGAAGGGACTTCCTCCCCCTCCTTCTCGAGAATGACACAACAGTCCATATCACTGTCTTCTAAGAACGAATTCTTTACCGCTGCCAATGATTCCTCTTCTTCTGACCCATAAATAATATCGACCGGTTGGAAAGTCTGCTCCAAATGTGGTATTGGCTTCTCCAACGGATAGTAAGGACCACGCCATGGTGGCGACCAACTGTTGAATTCCTCTAGGTATACTCATATCCCAGACTGAAAGTAGTGCCATGCTTCTTGAGTTTTATAGGCTTAGCGATTCTTTGGAGATTCTTGCCGAGCCCTTTGCCAGGTTCGTACCCACACCAATTCAGTATACTCTCGATCTTGTTGTCCCACCATTTGTCTTTATCAATAGCGTTCACTCGTTCGATGTGATGTTAAGTCTCTCCACCTAGCTTTTTTCTCCCTTCGATTGACGGAATGGTCTGGCGACTGTATCTGGGGTTGCTACCGTCGCCGTGAATGATCACTTCCTGGTGGTTCCATTCAAACTTTACTGCCTGATGCAGTGTTGATGCTACAGCCCCAGCGGCATGGATCCATGGCCATCCCAATAGTAGATTGTAAGATGCCAGCACGTCTATCACTTGGAAATCGACATCGAACCAAGTTGGCCCCATTTGCAAACATAGACTAATTTCCCCTATAGTGGACCTCTGGGAACCGTCGAAGGCTTTCATGTTGATGGCTCCATCCTTTATCTCGTGAAGTCCCTTACCCAACTTCTTGAGCGTTACCAGCGGACAAATGTTGAGGCTGGAATCCCCATCAATCAGGATCCTGGTGATAAAGTAATCCTCGTATTGTACAGTGATGTGCAGTGCTTTGTTGTGCCCCAACCCTTTCGGCGGTAGCTCATCCTCATGAAAAGTAATTTTGTGACTCTCCAATACCCGTCCGACCATGTTAGCCATTTCTCCGCCAGTAATGTTACTAGGTACGTAGGCTTCACTCAGCACCCTCAACAGAGCATTCTTATGTGCCTCTGAGTTTTGTAGCAAAGCAAGTATGGAGATTTGTGCCTGTGTTTTGTTCAACTGGTCGATGACCGAGTATTCCTTGGCCTGTATCTTTCTCCAAAGATCATCTGGACCTGTTTCAATAATGGACGGCCAATTGGAGGTCTGCTTGCTTGACTCGTCTAGATGTTCAGGGGTATAAACTCTACCAGTTCTTGTCATACCCTGTGCGGCAATAGTTTCCTCGGTGCTACCCTTGCCTTTTCTTCTTTCCTCGGCTGTATACTCCCATGGTATAGCCTTGGTATGGAATGGTGTCATGGTGGATATTGCCACTGGGATTGGCATAGACATCTTCACTCCGAACGGAGCATGTGCTTTGGGAGGTAAAACTGCAACTTCAAATGGTGGAGGTGCATTTGCTGGAGTCAAGAATTCGACCTTAATTGGTGTTGGTGTCTTTGCAGTTGCGTCGAACTCAAGTGGCACAGACATGTTTACCTCAACGTCCCTAGATGGCTGAATATGGACTATGATTGGCTTAAGAGTAACTATTGGTTTCTTTGGAACATCACCTTCTGTGATCAACCCAATCGACCCCTTGGGATCCCAATCATCCTCTATTTTGATCATGTGAACGGCTCCACCCTTATGGTCTGGCAGAGGGTTATTGCAGATATTTGGAGCAGGTTCCTTTGCCACAATAATTATGTTGTCAATTAGAGTCTGGATCTTGTCTTTCAGATAATGACATTCGTCGATGGTGTGTCCCTTCATGTCGGAATGGTATGCATAGGATTTGTTTGGATTGACCCATTGAGAAGGGTTCTCAGGTATTATGGCAGGGATAGGTGTGACATAACCAGCGGCTTTGAGTCTCTCGTATAACTGGTCAATGGGTTCGGCAATGACTGTATACTGTTAAGGAGGTCTGCGGTCAAAATTTGGTCGAGGTCTAAGGAAGTTTTGGCGTGTAGGGGGTGATTGATATTGGGATGGTTGAGCATTGTAGGCTTGGTAAACAGGTGCGGATTGGGAGTATCTAGGTGAAGTAGGCTGATATGTGGGAGGTGGAGGTGACTGATAAGTGGGTGGTGGAGTTTGGTAAGAGGGTGAGGGTGCTTGGTAATTTGGTGTAGGCTAATATATGAGTGGAGGCATCAGGTAGGTTTGGTATTTGATGGGATATTTGGTTCTCTGTGAAACCATTACGGCCCCTACGTCCCTTTTTAGACGCACCACCAGACTGTAAGGCCTTGTTTGTAGCTTGCAAGGCCGTAAAGTTCGTAACCATACCACTTTTGATGCCCTCTTCTATCATTTCTCCTAGCTTGATAATGTCAGAAAATTTGTGGCTCTCAATCAATATCAGCCTTTCATAATACTGCGGGTCCTGAGCCCGGACAAAGAATTTGTTCTTCTTCTAAAGTAGGTCTGACTTTAGCAGCTTCGGATCTCCAGCGAGTAGCATACTCGCGGAATGTTTTTGTGGGCTTCTTCTTTAGGTTCTGAATGTAGAACACATCTCGCGCATTTTCTGTGTTGAACCTGAACCTGTCCATGAAATCGGACGCCATACTCACCCAGTTTGACCATTTCTTCGGGTCTTGGCTAATGTACCAAGATAGAGCATCTCCTTCCAGACTCCTCATGAAAAGCTTCATGCGGATCCTTTAGTCTTTCCATACTCTAACTAGCTTGACACAATATGTTCTCAAATGTACCCTCAGATTACCTGTACAATCAAACATCTCGAACTTCGGTGGTTTGTACCCCTCCGGCAGCTCAACATCTGGTTGTATGCCGAGAACTTCATAGTTTAAACCCTCAATTCCCTTGCTTCCTTCGACGCCTTGAATTTGGCTAGTCAGTATCTTAAGTTCTTCAGCCAGGTTCCTGATGAGCGAGTCTTTATCATCAGACTCAGGTGTGCTCGAGATGGGTTGGGTTGAGTATGGCATGGTCTCCTCATAGATGGGGGTATTGTGATGGGGTGGAAGTGGTCATTTGTGGAGTTCAAGGGTTCTGGGACGAGCAGTGGAGTATTGTTGGAAGTATGGAAGGTGTTACAGTGGTGGTGAGTAACGAGATAGTTTTGTCGCTTTGGGATATTTTGTGGAGGTGTGGGGTTCTGAGCATTTGGGAAATTGACATCGGGAGTGGTGAGGGAAAATGACAGATTCACCAGATTCCGAACCTAATCAAGTTCTTCTTGGAATTTCAACAGCTTTTGTTCAAGCTGGGATGCACTTTCCTTAGGAACCAGAGTACCATGACCATGAGTGACCTCTACCCATTCAGTTGAGTTCTCCTTTCTGGCGTTGTTCGAATCTTCCATTTTTTCTTTTTTTCTTGTTTGTGACTGGACTAAGAGAAGGGGTGGGTGGAGGGCCCCTGGATATCGTTGAATAAGATAATGTTGCCAGAGTGCACGAACTAACCTTTGAGGAAGGGGAATAAATAAACAAAAAGGTAACAAGTTAGTGAGGATTATAAGAAAATGTTGCGATATTTAAACACATAGTGCAAGAATGTAAATCGTGTCCTATTTGGGAACCTCTTTGTGCCTGAGGTAGGCCTAGCAACAAATTGATTTGGAGAACTTAAAATGCTAAATGCCTCGTTTTATTGATAAAAAGTAGACGAATCCCAAATCGACACTTAATAATAGGAAATAAAATGTCACTAGTAGCCATCAACCTTATTACACTTCTTAAAGCAAAAGAAAAACTCCGATCTATTTGGTCCCAAAAGGACCTTCCTCAGATTGAATGCTCTCGTTGATCAAATCCTTCAGTTCGCGTAGGTTTACCAGTAAAAATGCATTTGCCAGGTGTTCTCCTTCGTTTCCCTCAGCGTTCTGGCAGTCGGTGACTATCTTCCTCACTTTTCCTTCTAATTCTAGCAGACTGTATTCCAGATATTCCAACTTTTCACTAGCTCTGGCGGCCCTCTCTTTCCACTTATTAATTTGATCATCTGATGGAAGACTCCTCCACCAGTCTAGCAAGAGTGGGGCCGTTCTAACCATACCGAAATTGGGGACCTCGTGCCTCATATTTCTGCAAGACAAAAGGGTTAGGCCCTTACCCCCACCAGACTCGACTATTTAATATCAACTATTAGCATAAAAGCATTTAGTTCTCCAAATAAATGCACAGAACGTGGTAACATCTGTTTGGGTTTTAGGGAAACCCAGTGGACATTGGACAAGGCTATCTTAAAGAGTCATTATGCGGACAACATAACTGACTCGGCTAGGTTTGACCATGATGCATGCACAGTTAACAGAGTAAAGTTTCTATGGGGTTTTAGACTGGTACCCTTGAGCGCACAACTCAAGGGGGAAAGGCACGGAACTATCGACTACACCGTTGATCGACTGGTTTTACCGCAAATACGCCTTTTTTGGATTCAAGGGTGATAATATCGGAAGAGCGCAACCACTCATTATAAGCATTTCTATGGTATTTTGTTTGGAACGAGTGGAATATGATATTGAGCATGATTATGCAACAATTAAAGCAGGCTGTCACATATTTGCACGTTAGGAAAGCACTAAATACAATAATTTTTCACAATTTAAAGCGATAGTAAAGGAAAGAAACAAAAAGACAAGTCAGTTTTGCAATCGAAAAGAAAATTGAATGCTTGAAAGAAATAAACAGATAATTGCGCATAAAGAAGTATAAATTCAAAATAATAGTCTGAAATGGTAAAAGCCTTCTATTCCCCAGCAGAGTCTCCACGCTGTCGCATCCCCTTTTTTCTAGAGCAAAATCGGGTTTATGACATTTGGAAGGACAACTCATTCCTTTTGGGAATTGGGTTTGCGTTTGAAGAATCGCCACCTAATGATTAAGGGTCATTAGGACACCAAAAAAGTTTGATTTTGACTAACCAGAGATTAGGGTAAGAGCTTGAAATTATTCCAAAGGGAAGGTGTTAGGCACCCCTCAGAATTCACTAGTGTGGTTCCCGGCCAGACAATTATTGTGAATTAACATGTAGACAAATAGGGCTCAAATAAGAGGGGGTTTCATATAATGGCTTGCAAATAAACAAAGTTTGGAAGAGCAAAGAAAGCTGATTTTTTTTTAACGAAGGAGTTGAAATGATAAAAGAATTAAAGAAATAAGGGAAAGGGGTCGTAGGTTTATCAACAATATGGATCACCCCACACAATGCCCGGTAGACACTCCGCAATGAGGGGCTACACATGACATTATCGTGTGGTCATCATATCTATATCTACCCTTCCCACCCCGTTAAGGTATTTAAAGCGTGGATTGGTCTCATTTACTTATTGTATGCTATTACCCGTCCCAATCCTATCAGTACCGGAGGAATTTAGGACTACTAATCCTAAAAGGAAGGGATATTAGGCTTATTTGTAGTTTCAAAGGAAAAAACTCTAAGGCGACATACAAAACACGTATTGCAAATTGGGGAAAGCATATAACAAGCAGAGGCTCAGATATACCTCCTTAAACAAAGAAGCACGTAATTAGCATGACTTACACATACTGTTTAGGTCTAATTTAAAAGGTATTAAAGACGAGTGAAGGAAATTGTTGAGACAGTTTCAGCTTATCGCATAACTCAGATAAGAAGTCCGAATCAGGCCTGCCTGCTGGTTGTAATTATTAACAGAAGCAGATTTAGTTTATATTTATTACCCTAGGGCTAGCCTAAGTATTGGACAAGGATCCTATAAGCATGGTATCTACTAGATTCAGAAAGCAATGAAACACTAAGGCTCGAAATGAACTGTTTGAATGTAAACTCGTTGAACTTGCTAAGTGATAGAATCAGATTATTAAAAGAGAGGCATGATTTAAACGAATTGATTGAAAGTCCTGCGGCTGATAGTAGCCATTATTACTGGTTTATATCTAACACTGAGTGAGGCGAATCAGATTTTTTTATTAGAAACTCCTATAGGCATGCTTTCTAGGCGTTACTAATTTTAAGACGTTGTAGACGTAGCATCGAAATGCAGAAGCCTTGTAGACATGATTTCTAAATGAAGTTTGAATATGCAAAATCCTATAGACATGATTTCTAAGTGAAGTTAAATTTGCAGAATCCTATAGACATGAATTCTAAGTGAAGTTTGAATATGCAAAATCCTATAGACATGGTTTCTCTATGAGGTTGAATATGCAGGAATATAGTAGTCCTATAGACATGGTTTGTATATGAGGTTGAATATGCAGGAATATAGTAGTTCTATAGTCATGATTTCTACCCTTTGCATACATAGTTACCCACCCTTTTTTACTAACCAGTGCCAAATATTTATGACAAATTATTACAAACCAGAATAAATAAAATTACATCAAGAAAAGTAAAAAAAAAAATACTACTAGAGGAATCCTGATTCTGACTTCCTCTCTATGTTACATGATAGACCAACTCAAAGACCATTGATCCAAAGCCTTTCTCTAATCTGAGTGTGTCAAATTTCCCTAAGAGCCTCAATGAGACTCCGGGCAATGCTCACACCCAAATTGCATTATCAGAATGGGGATAAGTGCAGTGTGGAAGGGCCAGCCCTCAAATGTCCAAGTTCAAAGGGAGCTCAAGGGGTCCCAAGGCAAGGCTCACAAGAGGGGGGCAGAACTTAAAGTCTAAGAGAGTGTGCAAGTGAAGAGCAGAGTTCTGGGGAATAAAGGGGAGGGAAACAGCTACAAACAAGTACACAAAAGGGGTCCAGGGGAATAGGGAAGTTGCAAAGAGTCCATGTGCTTAGACATTTAGCTAATTCTGGGCATGCACAACAATAGAGAGTGATGTTATGCTTACAAATCAACAAGGATACACAACATAGGATAGTGACATAGAGGTTATGATTCCAGGGGAATCAAGTTTGGGTCATAGACAATAATACTTAATACTGTCATGCCTCAAACAAACTATTAGCACCAAACACATTAGGGTAGGGGGTTTGAGATTCATAATAGGAAGGAAATTACAGCATTCTAAAGTAAATTATGAACTAAACACAAGCAATAGGCAGACATGCAAGTGAAGGTATTAAAGAAACACATTGTTGTGGTTACTGAAAACCTTAATCAGGACATACCAGTTTTAAAGAAGAAAAATATAGCAGTAGCAGTACTTGAAAGAAAACAGGCCACAATACAAGTAACAAGAGAGAGTGCTTTTTGAATGTGAGTGTGAGTTCAGAAAACTAAGAGTGTTAGTGTCTTTGTGTCAATGAAAGAGCATGGTATTTATAGTTTGAAAACAGGCAGAGAATAAGGCAAGAGAATAACCATGTACCAAATAAAATTAATCAGTAGAAGAACTTCCTTTAATTAAAGAGTTCAAACTTAAACGGTAATGAACAGAAATCATTTAAGGAAAGAGATCAAATAAGCATCTTGTGCAAAGTAGACAATTAGGGGTAAATACATAGGAGTTTATTTAAGGGAAGGATCTTTGAAATACACGGTTAAACATATTAGGTAAGAATCAATCAGTACATAGTAAATCAAGGAGTCAGAGATTCGAAATTACTGGTTCATGAATAAACCAAGTCAGAAAGGCTAAGGAAAGTTTTCAAATCAAACCAAGAAACAGGGAAATTAGTAAAACAAGGAAAGAATCAATCAGACTTACACAAGGAGGTCTGGAATCAGTCAAAAATTGAAAGTCATTTTAGAGAGGAAGCTCAACATATATAAAGAGCACACAAGTATTAGGCATGCAAGGCTGAATTTAGGACAAAGAAAAGTGTCATGCAATTACAAAATAAGTAAGTAGTGGACTATAGGAACATGGTAGTCACATAGGTCAGTTTCAGTAACTCTGCAATGGAGAAGGGAGAGAGTATCAAATAGCATGAAAAGGGTCCAGTAGAAAGACCTTAGAAGAGTTTAGCAGGTATTCAGAATCATATAAAGAAACAAAAGATTTTGAAATTCAGTCGAGCAACAGATGAAACAACTTCAGAAACTCAAATAGGTCCAAAGAAATTAGGGTTTTAAAACCAAACAAGTTCAGAGATGAGGAACAAACAAGTCACATAGCAAATAATATCAGAACTCGAATGAACCCCAAATCTTAGGGTTTTTGCCATCAATCGAGTGTAGAGATGAAAGACAAGAGAATCAGGCAAAAATATCAACCAAGAAAATAAAATAAGAAACCCTAAGGAAGAACTTAAGACTTTAAAACACAGTAGAAGAATCAACATAAGAAACATAGTATAAGAACAACATAAGAAACACAGTAGAACATGCTGAAGATCAGAGAGACTTCTAAATATCTTGCAAAAAACCTAAATCGGAAAAGATAAAGGTTTTGAAAGCAGAGTTTTGAAAGAATCTTTGAGAAAGCATTTGAAAGTTTAGGGAAAACATGGATCTAGAACAGATGTAAAGAAATCAAAAGAACTTCAAAAGTTAGGGTTTTAGAAGAACCCAAATGGTGAGAAAGGCTTGGAAAGTCATTGATCTAAGTAGGAGAAGTCGTGATCAGGCTCGAATAGCGATGGCTAGCCGGAGCAAGGTCGGAGACGGCCATAGAACTCGAATCAAACAAAGTCTGGGCCAAGCTTCTTCAGGTTCAGACCTTGAAACTATAGTAACCAGGCGTGTAGGAGTTATAGGAGGCCGGTATAAAACTTCAATGGCCTTGGAAGCCATGGATTCCGGTGATTTTAGGGTGGAAGCGAAGGGAGGCGGCTAGGGTTTAAGGGGAGATTGAGAGAGAACAAGGAGAAAGGGAGGGATTCAAGGGCAGCTACAGAAGGGAAATGATTAGGTTTAGGGGTTAGGTCGGGTTAAAAAAGGAAGGGGTTAAGGGTGGTCGTTGATCATTTTGATCAACGGCCTGGATTGAAGGGGAATCCGGACGGGTTATTTTAAAGGATCATGGATCGGGTAGATTTAGGATTTGGGCTGGGTAATTGGATTTGAAATTGGGTTTAATTGGAGTGTCACATCTGGCTAAAATTGAAATGCAAATGGGCTAACATTTAAATAGCCATTTTCCCTTATTTGTTTTATAAAAAATAGTAAAATAATTTTTTGAAATAAATTAAAGGTACTAAAATGATTAATAATACATAATTATCTAATTAAAAATACTGGAGTCGATTTTATAAATATAATTACAATTAAATCTTGAAAGAAGCCAATATTGCAATTATATGCAATTTAGCATTAAAAATACTAAATAAATTTGTAAAAATATGCAAATATTATGCTAGCTATATTTTAATATAAATATGAGAATCCAATAAATGAATCACCCAAAATGATAATTTTGGGGATAGTTACTGGGTTTTTCTTGATAAAATAGGGTAATAAATTGATTTAAAAATCTTTAAATTTTAAGATAAAAATAATAAAACCTTGGGACGTAATTATCTATCCACATACATGCTATTTTAATAGTATTTTGCATATTAAAAATATACAGAAAAAATTGGGTATCAACATTACATGGCTCTATCTCCGGAATTTGTTTATTAAGAATAGAATTATAGAAGGGCTAAATACTAAATGGTAGAAATAGAAAGGGACTCCTCGGTCTGCGAACGCGGTAGATGTAGCTCGAAGTCTCTAAGTAGTCGCCTTCCTTAAGGATAGTAGGCCTGAGTAGAAGTACCTAGATCTGCACATGAAAACATGCGCAGAAGGGGCATGAGTACAACACATTGTTACTCAGTAAGTGCCAAGCCTATCCTCGGTCGGGTAGTGACGAGAAAGGTCAGGGCCCTACTAAGGTTAAATACAATATAAGGGTTAACGGTATAGAATAAAACAGTATAAATAAGTGCAACAATAAGAAATAACATAGAATTGACAGAACAACAACAACTAGAACAGAGACAAAACAAGCCAAGGAAAGAAATACAGCTCAACACAGAGATAACAACCAGGGCACCTTCCAGGATACCATCCTGTAGTCCCATTTACAACTGTCCAGTGGATCTCCTAGGATACCGTCCCGTAGTCCATCATATATATGTCCGAAGGATCTCATGGGATCCCGTCTCATAGTCCAACTATCAATGCGTGGGGATCTACCGGAATCCCGATCCGTAGTCCCAAATATAAATACCTAGTACTAGGGGAATCTACCGGGTGCATTCCCGTAGTTCCATATAACTGTGTAGGGGGATCTACTGGGAATCCAACACATAGTCCCAAAGTAAATATGTAGGGGGGTCTACCGGGAATCTAACCCGTAGTCCCAAAGTAAACAGACAAGGGGGAGCTACCAGAATCCCACAACCGTAGTCCCAAAATAAATACACAGTAGTAGCAAAAAGATAAACAGAAATAACAAAATTCATATTAAGGCAATAAGTGATTCTAGCCTAGCATGTTGCACATAATTCAAGTAATGCAGGTTTAATCAAATGAAGCAATTAAGTCACTTAGACATGCTTTCCTAAGCTAACAACAGGCTTAATAGTGCAAGTAATAGAAACAGGAAAGGAAACATACTAGTAAATACTTAAAGAAAACCGGATTTCCAACAATTAGCACAAGTACGCACTCGTCACCTCACGTACAAGGCATTTCAATTACCAAATATACCAATCCTAAGGGGAAGGTCCCCCCCACAAGGTACAAGGTTAGACAAGCCACTTACCTCGAACCGGCTCAAAGTCAACTCGAAACCACGCTCTTGCCATGAGTACTCGACTCCGGATGACCCAAATCTATTAAATTCAATCGCATAATATAAATAACACTTCAAGTAACTGATTCTACAATTAAAATCTAAGCTAATATGCAAAATTATGTAAAATGACCAAAACGCCCCTCGGGCCCACATCTTGGAATCGGGTGAAATTTACATTTTCAGAAACCTCGTACTCTCACGAGTCTATACAGAACAAGAACACTTAAAGCCTCTTAAACTCATGCCCTAATTACCCATTTTTCCCAAATTTCTCACCACTAATGAAGTCTTTAATCACATAAAAAATGAGTAATCAAGTCAAGGATGTTACCTCCAAGCGATTCCCCTTTGTTTTCCTCAAAAATATCTCTCAAAAGCTTCAAACCCGGATGAAAATGGTGAAAGAATCCCTCAAATTCGCGAAGGCACTATTTATATGTTTTGCCCAGCGATTTCCGCATTTGTGGCCCTGGAACCGCATTTGCGGTCCCGCTTCTGCGGACACAATGTCGCATCTGCGACTTTCATTAAAATTCTAGCTTCTGCATCTACGGACCTCTAACCGCAGGAGAGGTTCCGCTTCTACGAGTTCTTTACCGCATTTGTGGTTCCTGAGGAATTGACACAAAGTCGCTACTGCGGCCCTTTAGCCACTTCTGCGGCGCCGCATCTGCGGTCCCCAAATCGCAGATGCAAAAGTACCAAAAGACCATCTGCTGCACACATCCCAAATGACACAACGGAACTACTGCAACTCTCGGAATTCCATTTCGACCCTCGGATCAAAACCTCGCTATCGAACCGGAAACTTCAAAAAATCAACCTTCGACGTTTCAAGCCTAAATTAGCTACGGACCTCCAAAATATAATCCGAACATGCTCCTAATCCAAAAGTCACCCAAAGAAGCTAACGAAACCATCAGATTTCCATTCCGAGGCCGTCTTCACACTGTTCTGACTACGGTCAAGTTTCCAACACTTAAGCTCTCATTTAGGGACTAAGTGTCCCAAAACTCCCCGAAACTCAATACCGAACATCCCGTCAAATCACATTAGCAGAAATAAACTTGGGGAAAGTAGTTAGTAGGGGATCAGAGCATTAATTCTTACGACGTTCGGCCGGGTCATCACATCCTCCTACACTTAAACATTTGTTCGTCCTCGAACTAGCATAGAGACATACCTATTGTAGTGAAAAGATGAGGGTAACGACTGCGCATATCCTTCTCGATCTCCAAGGTCGCCTCCTTAACTGGCTGACCCTGCCACTGAACTTTCACTGATGCAATGTTCTTTGAGCTCAGCTTTTTGACCTGCCTATCCAATATTGCCACTGGCTCCTCAACATAAGACAAATCCTTGTCCAACTGGACTAAACTGAAATCCAACACATGTGTGGGTCACCGTGATACCTTCGGAGTATCGAAACATGAAATACCGGATGAACTCCTGCCAAGCTGGAAGGTAAGGCAAGCTCATAAGCAACCTTCCCAACACGCCTCAATATCTCAAAAGGTCCAATAAACCTCAGACTCAACTTCCCTTTCTTCCCAAATCTCATAACGCCCTTCATAGGAAAAACCGAAAGTAGAACCCTCTCTCCAATCATATAGGAAACATCACGAACCTTCCGGTTTGTGTAACTCTTCTGTCTAGACTGGGCTGTACGGAGTCTATCCTGAATTACCTTAACCTTCTCCAAAGCATCCTATACCAAGTCTGTGCCCAATAATCTAGCCTTACCCGACTAAAACCAACCCACCGGGGATTTACACTGCCTCCTATATAAAGCTTCATACGGTGCCATTTGAATGCTGGACTGATAGTTGTTGTTATAAGCAAACTCCGCCAATGGCAATAACTGATCCCAAGACCTTCCAAACTCAATCACACACGCACAGAGCATATCCTCAAGAATCTGAATAGTGCGCTCGGACTGTCTGTCTGTCTGAGGGTGAAATGCTATACTCAACTCCACCCGAGTACCCAACTCATGCTGAACGGCCTTCCAGAACCGTGATGTAAACTGAGTACCCCTATCTGAGATGATGGACATTGGAATACCATGCAAACGAACAATCTCCTGGATATAAATCTCTGCCAACCACTCCGAAGAATAAGTAGTGCACACAAGAATAAAATGAGTGGACTTGGTTAGCCGATCCACAATCACCCAAATAGCATCGAACTTTCTTAAAGTTCGTGGGAGCCCAACTAGAAAGTTCATGGTGATCCGCTCCCACTTCCATTCCGGAATCTCTATCTGCTGGAGAAACCCACCCGGTCTCTGGTGCTCATACTTCACCTGCTGATAGTTGAGGCACCGAGCTACAAATCCAACTATATCCTTCTTCATCCGCCTCCACCAATAGTGCTGCCTCAAATCCTAATACATCTTCGCGGCACCCGGATGAATTGAATACCGCGAGCTGTGGGCCTCCTCTAGAATCAACTCCCAAAGCCCCTCAACATTGGGTACACAAATCCGACCCTACATCCTCAATACCCCATCATCACCAATAGTACATCTCTGGCATCACCGTGCTGGACCTTGTCCTTTAGGACAAGCAAATGAGGGTCAGCATACTGCTGCTCCCTGATACGATCAAATAAGGAAGACCGAAAAACCACGCAAGCTAGAACCCGACTAGGCTCCGAAAGATCCAATCTCACAAATTGGCTAGCTAAGGCCTGAACATCCATCGCCATATGCCTCTCCAATGCTGGTAAATAAGCCAAACTCCCCAAACTCTCTGCCCGACGACTCAAAGCATAGGCCACCACATTGGCCTTGCCCGGGTGATACAAAATAGTGATGTCATAGTCCTTCAGAAACTGTAACCACCTCCTCTGGCACAAATTTAGATCCTTTTGCTTGAACAAGTGCTACAAGCTTCGATGGTCAGTATAAATTTCACAGGGAACACCGTATAAGTATTAGCGCCAAATCTCCAGGCCGTGAACAATGGAAGCTAACTTAAGGTCGTGAACAGGGTAATTCTTCTCATGTACCTTCAACTGTCTGGATGTGTAGGCAATCACCTTACCGTCCTGCATCAACACCACTCCGTGGACAACCCTCGAGGCATCACAATAGACCGTATAAGACCCCGAACCTGTAGGCAGTATCAAAATTGGGGCTGTGTTCAAAGCTGTCTTGAGCTTCTAAAAGATCGCCTTACACTCTTCCGTCCACTGAAATGTAGCACCCTTCTGGGTCAACCTGGTCATAGGGGCTGCAATCGATGAAAACCCCTCCACAAAACAATGTAGTAGCCAGCCAAACCAAGGAAACTGCGGATCTCGGTAGCTAAGGATGGTCTGGGCCAACTCTCCACGACCTCTAACTTCTTCGGATCCACCTGAATACCCTCATACCACGTGGCATAAGAATTCCACTGTCCAACCAAAACTAACATTTCGAGAATTTAGCATATAGCTTCTTCTCTCTCAAAGTCTGAAGCACAGTCCTCAAGTGCTGCTCATGATCTTCCCAACTCCGGGAATACACCAGAATATCATCAATAAAGACAATATAAAACGAGTCAAGATACAACCGGAACACACTGTGCATCAAATGCATAAAGGCTGTTGGGGCATTGGTCAGCCTAAATAACATAACAAGGAACTCGTAATGACCATACCGAGTCCTGAAAGTAGTCTTCGGGATATTTGGATTCCGAATCTTCAACTGATGGTAACCTGAGCGCAAATCAATCTTAGAAAACAACCGTGTGCCCTGAAGCTGGTCAAATAGATCATCAACACGGGGCAAATGATAACAGTTCTTCACTGTAACCTTGTTCAACTGGCAATAATCAATACACATACGCATATAACTATCCCTTTTCTTCACAAACAAGACAGAAGCACCCCAAGTGACACACTGGGCCAAATAAAACCCTTATCAAATAATTCCTGTAACTGATCCTTCAACTCCTTCAACATAGGAGGAGCCATACGACAAGGAGGAATAGAAATGGGCTGAGTCCCGGCAATAGATCAATGCCAAAATCAATATCTCTATTAGGCGGCATGCCTAGAAGATCAGCTGGAAACACATCGAGAAAATCATGTACTACTGGGACTGAATCAACTGAAGGGGTATCAATACTGACATCTCTCACATAAGCTAAATACGTGTCACACCCCTTCTCAACCATATGATGAGCTTTAAGAAAACAAATAACTCTTCTGGGAGTGTTATGTAAAGTACCCCTCCACTCAACACGCGGTACACTTGACATAGCCAGCATTACAGTTTTGGTGTGACAATCAAGAATAGCATAATGAGGCGATAACCAGTCCATGCCCAAGATAAATCAAAATCAACCATGCTGAGTAATAATAGATCGGCTCTGGTCTCAAAACCACTAAGAACAACCAAACACGACCGATAAACGCGATCCACAACAAGAAAATCTCCCACAGAAGTAGAAACATAAACAGGGGAACTCAAAGAATCCCGAGGTAAACCCAAATGCGGAGCAAACTAAGAAGACATATAAGAGTAAGTAGAGCCTGGATCGAATAGAATCGATGCATCTTTGTGGCAAACCAATATAATACCTGTGATGACAGAATCAGAGGCAACATCCTCGGTATTGGTAGGAAAGATATAGTATCTGACCTAGCCTCCCCCTCTAGGGCGACCTCTACCTCCCCGACGTTCACCTCTAGCTGGCTGAGCAGATGGGGTAGCAACTAGAGCTCTAACCATAGCCTGAGAACTGCAGGGCACGCTGTGGCTGATAAGTCTGTGAAGGTGCACCCCTCCCAAGTCTGGGGAAATCCCTTACCATATGGTGTGTGTCACCATACTCAAAACAAGATTTGGGAGGACGAGGTGGTTGTGACTGGCTAGGGCCAGGTCTGCTGGACTGACCTCTAAAAGCACCTCGTAGAAGGCGCGCTAGATACCGATGGTGCGTAATAAGGCTCCTAATGTCTAGGAAGAGCTGGAGCACTACTGGCTGCTAGAAGAGCTGGATGAATAGGGCAACTCATGTAACCCCTACCATGACGACCTGCAGCTGGGGTACGAGCACCAGAATAATGGCCCGACTCACTTAGTTCTATGAAAAGTCACCCTCAATACTCGAGACTTGAATGATCCTCCTAGCAATGATCACCACCTGCTGATAAGAAATATCCATCTCCAACTCACGAGCCATGCTAGATCTGATGCTGGGATTAAGGCCCTTAATAAACCGGTGAACCCTCTCGCGGACAGTAGAAACCAAGGCTGGCGCATGCCTAGCCAAACTGGTGTAACAGACAGCATACTCTGAGACAGTCATAGCGCGCTAGCGCAAATGCTCAAACTCTGCACACCATGCGTCCCTAAGGCTCTAAGGAATATACTCTCTCAGGAACAGATCTAAAAACTCAGTCCAAGTCAGTGAAGCAGCCTCATCTGGACTATCTAACTCATAGGTGCGCCACCACTCATAGGCGGCTCCTCGAAGCTGGAAGGTAGTGAAAGAAACCCCACTCGATCCTGAGATACCCATGGTACGGAGAATGCGATAACACTCATCAAGGAAATCCCAGAGCATCCTTCGACGCTAGACCACTAAATATAGGGGGCTTGTACTTCTTGAACCTCTCAAGCCTCAACTGCTCATCCTCGGAAGCCACTACCCTATCCTCGGGCTGAACTAGCACTACGGGCAGCACAGGAATAATCTCAGAGACCTGCTCAACATGTACTCGCTGCTCAGGAGTGCGAGCGGTAGGGTCTGTGAACCTCCTCTGGCCTGAGATGTAGCTGTAGCAAGGGGAAGAAACCTTGCCTAAGCCAAGGTGGTGTACATGCTCATGAACTGTGTCAAAGTCTCCTGAAGAGCTGGGGTAGTAGTAGCAGTAGGCGTGTCAGGTGCCTGGACTCCGGCTGGATCCGCTGGTGGTACCTCGGCGACAGCTCGCGCAGGTGCTCTAACTGTACCATGTATGCGTCCTCGACCTCTACCCCGACCTCGACCTCTGACGGCTACAGTAGGGGGTGCAGGTGCCTGATTATCTCGAGTAGAACGTGTCCTCACCATCTGTAAGAGAATAGAAGACACAAGTTTAGAATTGTGAGGTCTAAACATCGCACGACCAGGAAATCAAATGAAGTGGAAATTTTCCTAACAGTTACATAGCCTCTTGTAGATAAGTATAGACGTCTCCGTACTGATCAGCGAGACTCTAATAAACCGGCTTATGATCCGTGACTCCTATGAACCTAGAACTCTGATACCAACTTGTCACGAACTCGGTTCGCCCTCCGTGAACCATCGTGACGGTACCTAGTCTCTACGACTAGGTAAGCCTAAATTGCGGAAGATAACCAAAACTTGTGGAAGTATAAAAAACAATTTAAAAGCAGAAATAAGGCAATAACAGTGTTTAAATGTGCCGCTCGGCATACACCATATATAAATCTCAAAACCAATATCCAAATCCAAGACCCGAAAACCCATGAATCACAAGCTAAGAAGAAGAAATACTACATAGCTCTAACTCCAGAATTTGTCTAATAAGAACAAAAAGTACATAAGGGCTAAATACTAAAAGGCAAGAATAGAAAGGGACTCGTCGATCTGCGGACGCAGCAGATGTACCTCGAAGTCTGTAAGTTGTCGCCTCCCTCAAGGATGGTAGGCCTGAGTAGAAGTACCTGGATCTGCATATGAAAACATGTGTAGAAGGGGCATGAGTACACCACAGCGGTACTCAGTAAGTGCCAAGCCTAACCTCGGTCGAGTAGTGACGAGGAAGGTCAGGGCCCTACTAAGGTTAAATACAATATAAGGGTTAACAGTGTGGAATAAAATAGTATAAATAAGTGCAACAGTAAGAAATAACATAGAATTGACAGAACAACAACAACTAGAACAGAGACAAAACAAGCCACGGAAAGAAATACAGCTCAACACAGAGATAACAACCGGGGCACCTTCCAGGGTACCGTCTTGTAGTCCCATTTACAACTGTCCGATGGATATCTCGGGATACCATCCCGTAGTCCATCATATATATGTCCGAAGGATCTCCCGGGATCCTATCCCGTAGTCCAACTATCAATGCGCAGGGATCTACTGGAATCCCGATCCGTAGTTCCAAATGTAAATACCCAGTACTGGGGGAATCTACTGGGTGCATTCCCGTAGTTCCATATAACTGTGTAAGGGGATCTACTGGAAATCTAACCCGTAGTACCAAAGTAAATATGCAGGGGGATCTACCGAGAATCTAACCCGTAGTCCCAAAGTAAACAGACAAGGGGGAGCTACCGGAATCCCACATCCTTAGTCCCAAAATAAATACACAATAGCAGCAAGAAGATAAACAGAAATAGCAAAATTCATATTATGGAAATAAGTGATTCTAGCCTAGCATGTTGCACATAATTCAAGTAAGGCAGGTTAAATCAAATGAAGCAATTAAGTCACTTAGACATGCTTTCCTAAGCTAACAAAAGGCTTAATAGTGCAAGTAATAAAAATAGGAAAGGAAACATACTAGTAAGCATTTAAAGAAAACCGAATTTTCAACAATTAGCATAAGTACACAGTCGTCACCTCACGTACATGGCATTTCAATTACCAAATATAGCAATCCTAAGGGGAAAGGTCCCCCACACAAGGTTAGACAAACCACTTACCTCGAACCGGCTCAAAGTCAACTCGAAACCACGCTCTTGCCACGAGTACTCGACTCCAAATGACCCAAATCTATTCAATTCAATCGCATAATATAAATAATACTTCAAGTAACTGATTCTACAATTAAATTCTAAGCTAATACGCAAAATTATGTAAAATGACCAAAACGCACCTCGGGCCCACGTCTTGGAATCGAGTGAAATTTACATATTCAGAAACCACGTACTCTCACGAGTCTATACATAACAAGAACACAGAAATCAGAGTCCAAATGACCCCTCAAATCCTCATTTAAATGTCTGTTAAACTCAAGCCCTAATTACCTATTTCCCCCAAATTTCTCATCACTAATTAGGTCTTTAATCACATAAAAAATGAGTTATGAAGTCAAGGATGTTACCTCCAAGCGATTCCTCTTTGTTTTCCTCAAAAATCTCTCTCAAAAGCTTTAAATATGGATGAAAATGGTGAGAGAATCCCTCAAATTCGTGAAGGCAACTATTTATACATTCTGCTTAGCGATTTCCGCATTTGCGGCCCTGAGACAGTATCTGCAGACACAACGTCACATCTGCGACTTTCATTAAAATTCTAGCTTCTGCATCTACGGACCTCTAACCGCAGGAGTGGTTCCGCTTCTACAAGTTCTTCACCACATCTGCGGTTCCCGAGGAATTGACACAAAGCCGCTTCGGCGGCCCTTTAGCCGAAGACCAGCTGCTGCACAACTTCAACTCCAAAATTTCCTCCGTTAACCATCTGAATTCATCCCGAGACCCCCAGAACCTCAACCAAAGGCATCAACATATCCTAAAACCTTATTCAAACTTGTACAGATCTTCAAAACACTTCAAACAACATCAAAACTACCAAAAGACATCGAATTCAAGCCTAACTTTCTAAAATCTTCCGAATTCAGCTTTCGATCAAAAACCCAACCAAAATACATCTGAATGACCTGAAATTTTGCACACACATCCTAAATGACACAACAGAACTACTGCAACTCTCAGAATTACATTCCAACCCTCGGATCAAAATGTCGTTATCGAACTAGAAACTTCAAAAATTCAATCTTCGGTGTTTCAAAACACAATCCGAACACGCTCCTAACCCCAAAATCACCCAACGGAGCTAACGGAACCATCGAATTTCCATTCTGATGTTGTCTTCACACTGTTCTTACTACGGTCAACTTTCCAACACTTAAGCTCTCATTTAGGGACTAAGTGTCCCAAAACTCCCAACTTGTCACGACCCCGGTTCCCCCTCCGTGATCTATCGTGACGGTACCTAGTCTCTACGACTAGGTAAGCCTAAATTGCAAAAGATAACAAAAACTTGCAGAAGTAAAAATAATAATTTAAAAGCAGAAATAAAGCAATAACAGTGTTTAAATGTGTCGCTCGACATACACCATATATAAATCTCAAAACCAATATAAAAATCCAAGACCCGGAAACCCACGAATCACAAGCTAAGAAAAAGAAATACTACATAGCTCTAACTCTGGAATTTGTCTAACAAGGATAGAAAGTACAGAAGGGCTAAATATTAAAAGGCAGGAATAGAAAGGGACTCCTCGGTCTATAGACGCGGAAGATGTACCTCGAAGTCTCTAAACAGTCGCCTCCCTCAAGGATGGTAGGCTTGAGTAGAAGTACCTGGATCTACACATGAAAACATGCGTAGAAGGGGCATAAGTACACCACAGCGGTACTCAGTAAGTACCAAGCCTAACCTCGGTCGGGTAGTGACGAGGAAGGTTAGGGCCCTACTCAGGTTAAATACAATATAAGTGTTAATAGTGTGGAATAAAATAGTATAAATAAGCGCAATAGTAAGAAATAACATAGAATTGACAGAACAACAACAACTAGAACAGAGACAAAACAAGCCACGGAAAGAAATACATCTCAACACAAAGATAACAACCGGGGCACCTTCTAGGATACCGTCCTATAGTCCTAATTGCAACTGTCTAGTGGATCTCCCGGGATACTATCCCGTAGTCCATTATATATATGTCCGAAGGATCTCCCGGGATCCCGTCCCGTAGTCCAACTATCAATGCGCGGGGATCTACCGGAATCCCGATCCGTAGTGCCAAATGTAAATACCCAGTACTAGGGGAATCTACCGGGTGCATTCCCGTAGTTCCATATAACTGTGTAGGGGATCTACCGGGAATCTAACCCATAGTCCAAAAGTAAACAGTCAAGGGGGAGCTACCGAAATCCCACATCCGTAGTCCCATAATTCAAGTAAGGAAGGTTAAATCAAATGAAGCAATTAAGTCACTTAGACATGCTTTCCTAAGCTAACAACAAACTTAATAGTGCAAGTAATAGAAACAGGAAAGAAAATATACTAGTAAGTACTTAAAGAAAACCTTATTTCCAACAATTAGCACAAGTACACACTCGTCACCTCACGTACAAGACATTTCAATTACCAAATATACCAATCCTAAGGAGAAGGTCCCCCACACAAGGTTAGACAAGCCACTTACCTCGAACCGGCTCAAAGTCAACCCGAAATCACACTCTGGCCACGAGTACTCGACTCCAAATGGCCCAAATCTATTCAATTCAATCGCATAATGTAAATAACACTTCAAGTAACTGATTCTACAATTAAATTATAAGCTAATACACGAAATTATGTAAAATGACCAAAATGCCCCTCGGGCCCACGTCTCGGAATCAGGTGAAATTTATATTTTCAGAAACCTCATACACTCATGAGTCTATACATAACAAGAATACTGAAATCGGAGTCCAAATGCCCCTCAAATCCTCATTTAAAAGCCTCTTAAACTCAAGCACTAATTACCCATTTTTCCCAAATATCTCACCACTAATTATGTCTTTAATCATATAAAAAATGAGTTATGAAGACAAGGATGTTACCTCCAAGCGATTCCCCTTTGTTTTCCTCAAAAATATCTCTCAAAAGCTTCAAACCCGGATGAAAATGGTGAAAGAATCCCTCAAATTCGCGAAGGCAACTATTTATATGTTCTGCCCAGCGATTTCTGCATTTGACCGCATTTGCGGTCCCGCTTCTGCGGACACAATGTCGCATCTGCGACTTATATTAAATTGCCAGCTTCCGCATCTGTGGACCTCAGACCGCAGGAGCGGTTCCGCTTCTGCGAGTTCTTCACCGCATCTGCGGTTCCTGAGGAATTGACACAAAGCCGCTTCTGCGGACCATAAGACCAGCTGCTGCACAACTTCAACTCCAAAATTTCCTCCGTTAACCATCCGAATTCATCCTGAGACCCTGGGGACCTCAACCAAAGGCATCAACATATCCTAAAACCTTATTCAAATTTGTACAAATCTTCAAAACACTTCAAACAACATCAAAACAACCAAAACACATCGAATTCAAGCCTAGGTTTCTAAAATCTTTCGAATTCCGCTTTCGATCAAAAACCCAACCAAAACACATTTGAATGACTTGAAATTTTGCACACACATCCCAAATGACACAACGGAACTACTATAACTCTCGAAATTCCATTCCGACCCTCGGATCAAATCCTCGCTATCAAACCGGAAACTTAAAAATTTCAACCTTCGGCGTTTCAAGCCTAAATTAGCTACGGACCTTCAAAACACAATTCGAACACGCTCCTTACCCCAAAATACCCAACGGAGCTAACGGAACCATCGGATTTCCATTCCGAGGCCATCTTAAAACTGTTCCGACTACGGTCATTTTTCCAACACTTAAGCTCTCATTTAGGGACTAAGTGTCCCAAAAATCGTCAAAACCGAACATCTCGGCAAATCACATTAGCAGAAAAAATTTGGGGAAAGCAGTTAATAGGGGATCGGGGCGTTAATTCTTAAGACGACTGGCCGGGTTGTCACACAAAGATGATCTTAATTATAAGCTTATATCACTTGACTTACGACGTACTCTCACGTACGAAAACATGGGGTGTAACATAAATTTTGGGTCATGACAAGTTGGTATCTAAGCTCTAGGTTTGTAGGTTCTACGAGTCATAAGCAAGTGTCTAGTAGAGTTTTGTGGATTAGTATGATGATGTCCATACCTATCTTTGAGAGGCTACGAGGCATCTAGGATAAACTTCCTATCTTTCTTCTTATCGTGCGACATTGATTCAGCTTGAAGCGTATCTCTTTGAATTTCTTCCACTCACTCATGTGTTATGTTAAGCGCCCGGTATTAGCTGTGCATTAACATTTTGTGATTCTATAGATGAGGTGTGAGATGTGTTTTCTATTTTTTGGTGATAGGCTAGTCTAGAGGGCTTGAGGTAGGGTTTGGACCGCAGCTTGGGATCAGTGGTTTCAGTTATGGGAGTATGTGCCTTGGGACTTCTTATATATCCGATAGTGTCCCTAGGAGTGGGACTGGTGGCTCAGTGAGTGGTTGGATAGCTATATGGTAAGTATTATGTTACTGCAGAATGTGCTTAAATGGTTTGGGTGTGATGAGAAGAATTTTGCTTGGGATGCAAAGGGAATATGGATGCTTGATTTATATCTTGATGTGTTGTACTGTCTCAAAGTTATTAGTGTGTTGAGGGATATTTTATGTTGTTCATTTGTGGGATGAAGTAGATTCTTATGTATTGTTGACTAGTTCATACTCGGGAAGATTTAATGATTGTATAGTGGTTGTAGCCATGAGAGGGCATAGAGAAATTCCAGTTTGAGGCTAAGCAAGTGGGTTATCTCTTGCAAGATGTTCTGAGATTATGTGATTCTTATGATGATTCTGTGGAGAGTCTTTTTCTACCGGTAGTTTACAGGTGTTGCAAAATGAGTTTAGATTGCTTGAGGAGGTTGGCTTGAATGTCACGAGGATGAATGTGATCTTAGCGGATGATTTGAGGTATTTTATGATTTGTGTTACATGAGCTTATGAAAGATTTAGTTGAATTACAAAGTGGGATTATGGCAGCAATAGAGTAAGGACATTATGGGTTATCATATGTTGTGTTCTATGGCTTTGAGACAAGTGGGAGAGTACACTATCGACGATCAGGTTGCACGGTTATGCGCTACAGTAGTTTCAGCCTAAGGCATGTTTGTGGATAAGTTATGACTTGAATAGGTTGGCTTGAGGATGACTTGAGCAAGGAAATTTCTTGGTATATGATATATTACATTTTATGGATAAATGAAAATCTTGAAATGGTTTAGGTTTGTTATTCGTGATGGATGCAATGTGCTAGGTAAAGGGAGTCATCGATTGCGTTAAGGTAGGGTTACTTCTTTATATGTTGGGGTGCTAATGGGGCATCAGTCATTCGGCTCGTTTGGGCGGTGCATTAGAGACTAGAGTAGAGTTGATGACTCTCGAGAAAGTTCTAATGAGTTCACGATTCATATGTGGTATTTGAGAAATTTTCGAATTTGTAAATGGCTAAGATCTGAGATTTACATTGGATAGTGTCGGGACTTGCAATATTTTCTATATAATTATGGATTCTAAATTTCAGTATCATAGAGGTTAAAGAAAGAGCTTCAGATTCATGGAAGGTCTCTTTAGAGAAGGAATCTCGATTGTGACATTATTGGGTGCTTTAGAGGAAATACGGTGGTTTATAGGCTTTCGGAAGATATGGTTTATGCTAGGATATCTTGTGGTGAGGTTTGGATAAGGATCATAGTGTACTAGTAAGGAGGAGTGTTAACTTGAAGGCAATTCAGAAGGAACTCGGAGTAATATGAGAGTCTGGTACTAGGTTGGATCAATAGGGTAATAGAAAAAATCGGTTCTTTTGATGTGTTGAGCCTTTACCGGTGGTTTGTGGCAATACTATTGGTTTGGTGACTGTGTGACTTGGTTGTGTTAGAAGGCTTCAGTTTTGATAGTTTGGTCTTGTGCTATTGGGTTTCGAAGAGTTCTTGATGGTGTTGACCACAACTTGAGATATATATTTTCTACAGGCATGAGGAGTTTGTTGCCCGTTGTGATTTTCTCGTGGATGGGTGTCTAGTGGCAGGTTTCTAGATGATGGAACATGAATCTGACTTATGAGTCATAGTTGATAAAGAGGTCCTCGTGTTTCATATAATGACATGATAGGTATGGTGCAACTTGTGGAATCAAGGTTTGCATGTACAAGATTGTGGTTTCGTTAAAAGAGAAGCATGGATGGTTTCTGATGTTTAGAAGAATTTTAGTACTACTTGGTATTACTTGAGAAGATTGTACATTACGGAAGTGTGCATTGTGTTTTGACTTATGGGGTGCTTCATTGGTATTTCGGTACTCGCCTGGTTGATCAACTACTGATGTTTAGATTTTTGTTAGGTGGCACAGAAGAATTATGGAAATATTTCTCGTGGAATGATCGTGTATGAAGGATGTGTCAGTCACTTGAGTGGTCGAGTTGGGATCAGATATGGTGATTATGGCACTATAGGGATTTAGAGACTAGGAGTTCTCAGAGGCATATTGTTCCATGGTTGCTTATGAAATGTCCAAAGTTAGACAACTAATAGTATGTGTTATGGTGAACTTTTCGAGGGTTATTTATTTATTTGTGGATGAACGGAGTTGATTTTGGGGCCCATTAGTAGTCCTAATGTGGATGTGTATTCTACACCGGGTCGGATTTGTTGACCCAGCACTACTATTGTTAAGGGATGTGCCATTCGATTAGGGTTGAGCTTGTTCATGTTCTGATATGTTCTATGTGTCTTCTATGCTATGATGGGTTGTGATATGTTGGTTATTTGCACACATGATGTGTCTCTTTTTGGGCCTTGTGGCAAAAATTTGAGCAAGATGGTTCATGGGGTATTGAATAGATGATTGCGCTTTGATTATAGTCTTTTCTATTTATGGTGTATTGTTCTATTCCCTATGGTTATGATCATGCACTTCGTGTATTGTTGATTTGTGTATGGTTGTTGATTTTGAGCATTATGGCTCGAGGTATTTCCTGTGGATCAGTATTTGGATTGGGTCACACATTGCGGTGGAGTTATGTTGGGATATGATCCTTTGTGTTAGATTCATGTGTCTTGGTGCTACTATGTCTAATAGGTTAGTAGAGTTATGCTTGTGGTGGTATCTATTGATCTTGAGGGACGTGTCTCTCATTTGTTTCTTTTTCTATTTTTGGGTACATTTGGGTTGTTGCTTATTGGTACACGGGTTGCATAGTTTGTGGCTCAGGTAGTATTAGTGTGGCATGCCAGTAGAGAAACTTGTAGCTGATGAGATGAGGTCATTGGACCTAGAGTGAGTGCTATCGAATTTGATTACGGTATGTTTTAAAGAATAATATCAGAAGTCAGCTTACAATTTGGCAATTGTCTTTATCAGGCGAGAAGCTCTACGTCTGGTTGATCTGATGAGTGGTTATGAGATTATGCGTGCTTATTCATCATTTGCAGTGTACGAAGGTTTAAAATAAGGTTTATTTTATATGACATTTGTTATTGGTATTAGATTCATCATTAAGCAGCTGTGGTGGCCGGAAGTTATTGCTATGAGTATTTAAGTTATGTGGTATATCATGTGATTATATCTTGTGTTATGTTAATGGCTTGATATAGCTTGTTCAGACTTGCGCAGTGTTCAGATGCAAGAATCGGGTCTTGTAGTAGATTCCGGATATTGGAGAATTGATTCTAAGGCTTATGGACCAAGGTTAAAGTAATGATTTCAGTTATGTTGTGATGTCAGGCTTATATGGATTGGGGTAATGTGGGACCACCCATGGGTATGTGTATGTTGAAATTATACAGTGATTGGATGGCTTTGGAACAACTCTTGGCATGTTCGAGGACGAACGTATATTTAAGTGGGGGAGAATGTAACGACCTGACCGTTCATTGTGAGCATTTACATTCATTTTGGTGGTTTGAGGTCATGAGTAACTTCGTGTATTATGACTTGCGTGTATTGTCTATTTCAGCCTTCAAGTTGTTCATAACTGATTTGGAAGAATGATTCTCATTTTAGAAGCATTAAGTTGGAAGAATTGACCAAGTTTGATTTCTATGCATTTGACCTCGAATCGAAGTTTTGATGGATATGGTGATTATGGTCTTGTGTGTATGCCCGAATTTACATTTAGATATTTCTAGAAGGTTTGGCGTTAATTTGTGAAAGTTGGCAAATAAAAGGTTTGAAAAGTTTACATGTTTGACTGGGAGTCGACTTTGATGATATTGGGTTCAGATTGTTGTTCCGGGAGTTGTATTAGGTTTGTTATGTCATTTGGAACTTGTGTGCAAAATTAGAGGTCATTCTGAGTTGATTTGATGAGGTTCGGCACGAGTTTTGGAAGTTGATAGTTCAAAAGTTTATCAAGTTTGATATGAGCTGCGATTCATAGTTTTGATGTGTTACATATAATATGAGGCCTCGAGTAGGTACGCGTCATGTTTTGGGACATGTTGGTATGTTCGGACAGGGTCGATCCTGAGGGGCTCGAGTGAGTTTCGGAAGTGGTTCAGATTATATTGTCTCATGTTACATTGCTGAAGAATTTCTGGTGCTCGTGTTTCCGCATCTGCAGAAGGTTTGACACAGATGTGAGTCCGTAGATGCAGACATTTATCGCAGAAGCGATGATGGTTTGGTAGGCGTGGTGCTGCAGGTGCGGAGACTTAGGCGCATCTGCGCGTCCTCATGTGCGGTCCCCCAAGCGCAAAAGCGGATTTGTTGTCCCAGAAGCGACATGGACTGAGTTAAGGTGTTTTCGCAAAAGCGAGATCTAGGCCGCATATATGGTTCTGCAGAAGCGGGCATTTAGTTGCAGATGCGACTTACCTGGGCAGAACTTTATATATTCGAGGGTTTGTTCATCTTATCACAACTTAAGATTTGGAGCTTGGTTTTGGGTGATTTTGGAGGGAATTTTCACCACATAGATTGTGGTAAGTATTTTCTACTTGGATTTGATTATATTAAATGATTCTATCTTCAATTTTGGCATTTAATTGATGATTTTCAAAGAGTAATTAGGGGGTTTTGTCTAAACTTTCCTAAAGTGAATAATTGAGTTTTGAACATCCTTAGTATGGTTGGACTTGTAATCGAATAGGTTGTTAGAATTTATAATTTTTGTCGGGTTTTGAGGTGCGAGAACAGATTGACTTTGAGTATTTGATTAAATATTCGACCTTTATTGTTTGGGTTTTGTTTCCTATAGCATTATTTGTTATGTTTGAGTTGCTTTTGGCTAGTTTCGAGCCATTTAAAGGTTGATTCGTGCAAGATGGCTTTTCTAGAGTTTTGTTTGGCTTGCTCGGTAATTGATTTAACTTGTTCGAGGTAAGTTACATATCTAAATTTGGATTTGAGGGAATTTAAGCATGGGAACTGTGTTATATGAGAGGTATTGAAGGGTGACGGGCGTGTGTGCGTGCACCAGCGTGTTAATGATTTGAGGTGGCTTTTCGACCAGTATGGGATTAGTTTGCTATCACGCCTTGTTATATTATTTTTTCTAAACCTGTATGTTTATTTGAGTCTGATTCATGTTAGAAATCATGTCTAGGCTTTGTGCTTAATTTTTTTTAGACCTGATAAGGCTATTCTTGTCGTTTCTGAGCTATTTGCCTTAATTGTACAAATACTCTCAGTCATGATGCTATATCCGTATATGATATCTCTGTCTCAATACTTTATTATTTGATTCCTCGCATTTTGTTGATGCCTCCAATGTGCAACACTATTGAAATGAGTATTGTAAGGTGTTATTTGAGACTTGAATGGTTAATGACTATGTTTAGGCCATAGAGCCGAATTGGTATTGATTTTGAGGTGAAGCGTACAACAGACTCATATTAGGCTAAGTGTTATTGATTTGGGGCAATGCATGCACCAAGCCCCGCTATTTAGGCTATGTGATTATAATCAGCGCTTGGACAGGATCCTCCCCTACGGAGTCTGACATGCCAGCAGTGGGCACATGCATAATGTTTTATATACGTGTTTTAGTGATGGGCATTAATGCTAGGCACCCATACAATGCTAAGTGTTGATGTGTGTGGTGATTAGGGCCTTATGCCAGGCACCGTGAGCCTGCTAAGTGTGATTATTCTCACCTGTTTCACTTTGATGATATTGAGTTGATATTATAATATCATTGTAAGCGTAGAGATACATTTTTCTCATGCCAGACGACAATATGACCTTTTATGCTTTGATATGTATATTTGACACATAAACATAGAGATGTATTTTTTCCCATGCTAGATGGTATATGACATTGATGACTTGACATGTATGTTGACATGTAGGACTAGAGATGTATCGTTCCTCATGCTAATTGGTAAGCAAAAAATCTTATCTAGTGTTGTGGTTTGGGAAAATATAATTCTTTTGATAAACTCAAGTTAAATTAATTTCAGTAATAAAATCTGGACTTGACTATTATACTTAAAAGCATGTTTATCTTTCCGTAACTGTGATCGAGTTGAGCAGAATATTTTATGAGTTGTTTACTATTTTCGGCATTTTCATATCTCACGTTATTATCGATTATTGATATTGGACTCCGACTATCTCCAAGCTCATCACTACTTTCAACCTGAGGTTAGGTTTGTTACTTATTGAGTACATGAGGTCGGTTGTGCTCATACTACATTTCTGCACTTTGCGTGCAGATCTTGGGAGTGATATTGTTGTGTATGGTGGGAGCTGGCATTGAAGATGTACTTGTGTTCTGGATATAGCTGCCTCTTGTCATTGGTAGCTTTAGATTTCTAAATCTGTTGATGTATATTTCTAACAGATGATGTGTTTATTTTCATACCAGCTTTGTAAATTCTAAGTCTTAGAAGCTCATGATTTGTACTATCAATCCTTGGGATATTGTATAGAAGTTGAGTTATTTCACTTAATGAGTTCTTATTTATCTTTTATTTATCTTCATTAGAATTGTGTAATTGTTGTTTAGCTTACCTAGCCGGTTGGGTTAGGTGCCATCACGACTAGTGAATTTTGGGTCATGACAACTTCCTTTTTGGATCATCTGCACAAGAAATACAAAAGTGTAGTATGAGTAACCAACCCAATGTACTCAGAAGTATCGATCATAACCCCGACAAGGTAGTGACGAGGCTATGACAAGACAATTATTATAATAACATGTGCGGTTAAATAACAAACAAATAATGAGATATTTGTAATTAAGATAACAAGAGAAATTAACAAGCAAGATAGCAAAAGAGATAACAAGTGATAGCAAGTGTAATAGCAAGAAGAAGAAGTACGAGGTATAACAAAAGAAACAACTAGGGGAAAATAACGAATATACTTTCTCAAATAACACAACCAAGACTTTCACAATGACTCAAGTCCAAGAGAATGATAAGAAAATTATGAAATATCATAGCCAAGTTCTCAATCCATATAGTAAAAGTGTCACAACCAAAAATTCAACTAGTCATGAGGGCGCCTAAACCAACCCGCTAGGTAAGCCAATTAACAATAAACCATAGCATAATGATAATGATAAGAGTCAAAATGAAATAATTAAATTTTATACAATTCCCCAAGGACTAGTAGTAGAAATCATGAGCTTCTAAGACTTAGAGTTTACAAAGCTGGTATGACATAAATACATCATCTGTTCGAAAAGTACATAAACAGATTTATAAATCTAAAGTTACCAAAAACAAGAGACATCTATAATTGGAACACAAGTAAATCTGCAATGTCAGCTCTCACCACTCACAGCAACATCAACTCCAAAATCTGCATGCAAGGTGTAGAAGTGTAGTATGAGTACAACCGACGACATGTACTCAATAAGTAACAAACCTAACCTTAGTAGAAAGTAGTGGAGTGCTTGGACAACGGTCGGAGTCCAACATCAATAGCCAAGAATAACTCGTAACAATATAATAAAAGCATCACAAGTAATAACTCAAAGATATGATGCTCAGCTCATTCACAGTTACGGAAAAATAGGCATGCTTTTCAGGTATAATAGTAAAACCCAAATCTTTCACCGAAATCACCAAAATATGAGTAAATCAAAAAACTATGATTTTTTCCCAAAAACTTTCAACAAGAGATAAGATATTTCATTCTCAGATAGCATGAGAAAAGTGCATGTCTATGCCTACATGTCAATGCACATGTGAAATCATGAATGTCACAAAATTGTATAGCATGATGAAATGCATCTCTATGCCTATATGTCAAGTATGCATGTCAAATGCAATGCATCACATTGATGAACTCCATGTACTCACACTCTCAGAGTACTCAATCTCACTGTCTCGTACTCCCACTTTTCACGCTCAATCACTCAGCACACTCAGTCACTCAGCATTGTACGGTACCTGCACTCACTGCTGGTATGTCAGACTTTGGAGGGGAGATCCTACCCAAGCGCTAATATAAAGTCAATATGGCATGTTGCCGCGTGCAGCCCAATCCCATCAATATTAATATATATAAAGACAATATGGCATGTTGTGGCGTGCAACCCGATCCCATTAATAATAATATATATAAAGCCAATGGCCTGCTACGACATGCAGCCCGATCCTATCAATCTCACTCACAATCCGGCCCTCCAGGCCCCAACTCAGTCATCGATCTCTCCAGTCTCTCGAGCTCACAAATCTCATGCCAATCATCCCAAACAATGATAACATGATGTGACAACAAATGATACCAGAGACTAAGATATGATATGTAAATGAATGAATATGACTGAGTGTGTGATTGTAATTTAAGCAAATAACTCAACAGCAAAAATAATCTCAGTGAGTCCTAACAGAATAAACATATAGCCTAAACATCGTTTCTAACATGGATCACATCTCAATTATCTAGCATGTACAAATTTCATGAATAAAAACAAGATTGGGTAGCTACACAGTACCACAGAATCAACTAAGTCACAATTTACACGGTGGACGCTCACACGCCCATCACCTAGCATGTTCTTCCCCACGACGCCAAACATATAACAAGTATATTTAGGGATTCATACCCTTAGCACCAAGTTTAGAAGTGTTATTTACCTCGAACAAGATGAATTCATTTCCGAGCAAGCCAAACAATATTCTAGAAATGCCATATCGCGGGTACTGACCTCTGAACGAAACTAGCCAAAAGCAACTCAAGAACATCAAATAATGCCAAAGGAAACAAACTCAATTGATGAAGGTCGAATCTTTAATCAAAAGCCTAAAGTCAACCAAAAAGTCAAACCCAAGCCCGCACCTCGGAACCTGACAAAATTCACAAAATCTGACAATCCATTCAATTATGAGTCCAACCATATTAGTTTCACTCAAATCCGACTTCGAATCGATATTCAAAACTCAAAAATGTGCTTTATGATATTTTAGAAAAAACCTCAAATTTTACTTTGAATTCATCAATCAAATACCAAAAACAAAGATGGATTCATGAAATATAACCAAAATCGAGTATAGAACACTTACCCCAATCTATATGATGAAAATCGCCTAAACAATCTCCCAAATCTGAGCTCCACAACTCAAAATATGACCAAATGAATAAACCCTCGATATTATATGCTTCTGCCTAGCTGTTCTGCCTCGTTTCTAATGCCAAAATGATCTCGAAACTCACGTTTGATGCCTTTAATGGAATCCTCGTGAAATTATAGTCAAGTTAGGCTTTTGAATCACTCAATTTGACCTTATAATGAAGGAGATATGTTGGTTTCAATATTTGAAAATAGTGCAAATTTTTAAATACGAATTTAGTGGCAATTTCGTAATTAATCTAAAAAATCTGGCAACCCAATTCTTAGTAAAATGACCATAAATTCCTCAAACGATGTCGAAACTTGATGATTTTAGATTCTATGGTTCCAAAATTATGATACAGATCTAATACTTCGATCAAAATCGAAATTGGAGCTCATTTGCTTAATGTGGTACCATTTATACTTTAAGAAACGACATTGAAATAACCAAAATGAGCGCAACACAATCCAAACCTATTCGAAATTCACTTGAGCCCCTCGGGACCCCGTCCAAACATACCAACAAGTCTCATAACATAATACTGACTTGCTTGAGGCCTCAAGTCACGTATAGCAATATCAAAACCACGAATCGCACCTCAAATCGAACTTAGTGAACTTTTGAACTTTCTACTTTCAAAACTCGTGCCGAACCATACAAATCAACTCGGAATGATCTCAAATTTTGCACATAAGTCCCAAATGACATAACGAAGCTATTTCAATTCCTGAAACCACAATCCGAACCTGATATCATCAAAGTCAACTTCCGGTCAAACTTATAAATATTCCAAACCTTCAAATTGCCAACTTCCGATAATTAGTACGAAAACCTTCTAGAAACATCCGAAAGCAAATCCAGGCATGCGCCCAAGTGAAAAATCACCATCCGGACCTAACAAAATTATTAAATCTCTGATCCTGGGTCAAATACACAAAAGTCAAACTTGGTCAATTGTTCCAACTTAAAGCTTCCTAGTTGAGAATCATTCTTCAAAATCAATCTTAAATCACCTGGAAACCAAAATCGACAATTTACACAAGTCATAATACATCATATGAAGCTACTTAAGACTTCAAATAGCTGAACGGAATGCAAATGTTCAAAACGACAAGTTGGATCATTACAGAAAGTAAGGAATAAGAGATATCATATCAAATACCATGATAACGCCATTCGTGCATACTTACTCTTACTCACAAGTACGAACAACGCCCTTCACACTTTAGTCATAATATCAAGAAGCATGAAAATACCCTTTGTGCAATTCACTCTTCCTCACCATATATATATATATATATATATATATATATATATATATATATATATATAAAGCAAGGCCATAAAGCACAAATAACATTAAAAAGTGATCAAATATAACACACCGCATGAGAGTTAATCGTCACTTTCGCACAAATAGCCAAGCCAACATTCAAGGATCATAACATCCAACATCTCAGCATAGCTATTTATATAAATAGAAACAATTAATAAGTTTCATAATCTATTTAGAGCATGGAAGAAATAATACATAAAGCAACATGGCTAATTCTACACACATGCTTAACCCATAACAATGCATATACACTCCTCACCTTGTATAGATGCCGCTCCCAACATATATAGCACGTAGCGAATAGACTCAATTACAACCTAATTTTCTCAAATCAAGGTTAACCAGGGCACTTACCTCTTTCCAGAATAATCCTCAATCCAAAATCGCTTTTCCTTTAGAACAAGCCTCCAAATCACTCGAATCTAGTTAATTAATATTTAAATAAGTCAAAACAAGCTTTAAGAACTATCATAGTATCAAAAATATTCGATCTTTAACATATTTAGAAAAGTAAAAAAAAAAGTCAATTCTGGACTACTTGGTCAAATCCAAAACCAAGACCAAGTTTTGATTACTCATTCATCCTCGAGTCCAAATATGTGACTTGTTTCGAGATCCGACTTCAAATCGAGGTCTAAATTTCTAAATACAAAATCTTAAGTTTTTACCCAAAAATCCTATTTTTACTCTATAAAGTCTTAGATTTAGTGATGAAAAGTAATGAAAATTAATAAAAAAACAAGCTAAAGTTGCTAACTTATAAAGTTGAGAAGAAAATCTTGTAGTCTAGGTCTCAAAATTGGAATGATGAGTTAATCCCTAAATCCCTGATTTTTATCTCAATTGCAGATTTTGTAATTGTGAACTATTTTTTGCAGTTGTGTAGCTCGCTAATGCAAACCAGTAGTCACAATTGCGAAGAGGTGCCTTGGCCACAAAAAACGCAAATGCGACACTAACTTCGCAATTGCGAGCATCACAAATGTGATCCCAACTTCGAAATTGCAAAGCTGGCTTTCCCTTCCAAGACTTCATAGATGCAAGGTATAATTCACAATTGTGGACCTCACATTTGCGAGAATCTCATTGCAATTGCGAGTAGCTCATTGCAATTGTGATGATGTGACGACCCGACCAGTCATGTCATGAGTTACCGCTCTGTTTCCCCTATTTCTTCTTCTTATTATTTTGTTTATTGGTTCTATATGTGATCGGGTTGGTTGGCTTAGGTTCGGAAACGTTTTGGTAAGGTTTGAGACACTTAGTCTCTTTTGAGGAAGCTTAAGTTAGAAAAGTTAATCGGATGTTGACTTATGTGTTAGAGGGCTCAAATGTGAGTTTCGATGATTCAGATAGCTTAAGGAGGTGATTTGGGACTTAGGAGCGTGATCAGAATGTGTTTTGGAGGTCCAGAGTAGATTTAGGCTTGAACTGACAAAATTGAAATTTTGGCGTTTTCCAGTTGATAGGTGAGATTTTGATATAGGGGTCGGAATAGAATCCCGGGAGTTGTAGTAGTTCCATTGTTTCATTTGGGATGTGTGTGCAAAATTTTAGGTCATTCAGATGTGATTTGGTAGATTTTTTGATCAAAAGCGTAATTTGGAAGATTTCGAAATTCTTAGGCTTGAATTCGATGAAAATTTGGTGTTTTGATGTTGTTTTGAAGGTTGGAACAAGTTTGCATGATGTTATGTGATATATTGGCATATTTTATTGAGGTCCCAGGGGCCTCTAGTGAGTTTCGGGTGGTTAAACAGACAATTTCAAGTTATTGGAAGTTGTAGAAATTTGTTGTTGGGTGTTGCAGAAAATTGGCCTTCGCGTTCGCGAAGGGTTAGGCTGGGAGGCTGTGAAGTTGGCGTTCGTGTTAGCAAAGGAGGTCCCGCAATCGCGAAGGGTTGAGGCTCGAGGTCATTGCATTCGTGAGGTTATGCCGCGTTCGCATAGACGAAAGTTGAGAAGCTGGGTTCAGGTTGGGTTGTTCTTCGTGTTCGCGGAAGAGGAGTCGCGTTCACGGAGTGTAAGGGAGCTAAGTCTTCGCATTCGCTAGGTGGGAGTCACAATGGAGAAGAAGGAAATTTTGGTCAACATCAGTTTTTGCTTCGCGAACGTGAGGTTTTGACCGCGTTCGCGAAGAAGGTTTTGGGGCTAACTTTCACCATTTTTGGGCAATTTTGAAGCTTTTTGAAGTGGATTGAAGAGGTATTCAAGAGGGAACACCTGGAGGTGAGATTTATGGACTTAATACTCGACCCTAATGTGTTTTTTTACCTAATTAATCATGGAATTTAAGCCTAATATTGAAGAACTAGGGCTTGTAGTTGGAGACTTAGAATTTGGGATTTGAGGGGCCGTTTATGGTTGGATTTTGATGCTTTTGATATGAATGAACTCGAGGAGTGATAAGGAGTATATTGATGTAATTTTTATCGGAATTCGAGATGTGGGCCCGGGGGTCGGGATTGGCCAATTTCGGAATTTGTGTTGTAATTTGATTTTTTTCGAGTGGGCTTTGTTCTCTTAGCATATTTTGATGGTTTTGCACTAATTTTAGTTAGATTTGGAGCATCCGGAGGTTGATTCGAGAGGCAAAGGCATCGCGGGCTAGAGATTTGGATCGGATAAAGGTTAGTAATGATTGTAAATGTTGTCCTAAGAGCATGAAACCTCGGATTTCACATTGTTGTGCTATATTGAGGTGACACACACACTAAATGATGAGCGTGGGGTCGTGCACCATTGGGGATTGTGACTTCGTCCATTCCAAATGACTGTTTTACCGCGTATTTGAATGAAAATTGTTTGCTATCATCATGTTTTGGGTTGAATGCCATATTTGGACCTCGTGCCAACTATTTGGACCCTTAGGGGATTTTTACTAATATTTCCTCACTGTTTTGACTTTATACTTGTACTTAGTCATGCTATATTCTACTGTTTTCATAAATTAACCATGCTTACTCTATTTTAACATATTAAATGATATTCTAAATGATAATTTGAGTTGACCATCATGTTTTATTGTTGCCCGAATGACTTATGAGATTCTGACTGAGTAAGACCGATGCTTGTGTTGTGAGGATACACTGATTTATGATTATGAGGCCGAGGGCCTGAGATTGTATGCCACGAAGTGGCTTGTTGATATGAGGCCGAGAGCCTACTGATTATGCCACGGGATGGCTTGATATTGAGCTTGGGCCGTAAGGGGCCCCTCCTGAAGTCTATACACCCCCAGTGAGCGCGGGTACCCATTGTGATATGAGATATAGCCCGAGGGGCTGGTGTTGTTTCATGATATTGCCCGAGGGGCGAATTCTATTGACATTGTGCCTGAGGGGCGGAGTTTTATGTGTTTACTCGGTCTAGTTGCTTTTCTTGTAATTGTTTAACTGTTAAAAAGGTATTTTAAAGAAGCTTCTTCTGAACTAAGTGTTTTTAGATGTTTTCACTGCTTCATTGCTCTTACTGGTTTTATATTGCTTCTTTATAGCATGTTGATGTGCTTTTACGTGATTTCTTATCGCTCAGTCTTCATTTATTATTATTACTCACTGAGTTGGAGTACTCACTTTACTCCTTGCACCTTGTGTACAGATTCAGGTGCTTCGGGTCCCGCTAGCGAGTGTTGACTTCTTCCAGCTCAGGCGAATTTGGAGATTCACTAGTAGCTGCTCGTCGTCCGCAACCCAGTGCTTTTCCCTTATCTTATTCACTCTATTTTAGTCCTGTAATAGACTATTTAGACTTTTCCTATCTTTATTCGGATTTTAGATGCTCATGATTGGTGACACCACGATATCGGGCCATGTCTATTCCGCAATTGTACTGTTTCACCTTCTATGGGATTAGTATTATGGTAAAGACTTAAATTGGTATTATTTTTATTTCTTAAAATGAATTGGGAGTGTGTCGGTTGGCCTTGTATTCACGAGAGGAGCCATCATGACCGGGTCCGGGTTTTGGGTCATAACAAGTTTGTATCAGAGCCTAGCTTACATAGGTCTCACGAGTCATGAGCAGGTTTAGTAGAGTCTCGCGGATCGGTACAGATACGTCTGTATTTATCCTCGAGAGGCTGCAGAACCTTTAGGAAAAACTTCATATTCTTGAAATTCTTATTGTGCGAGTGTGTTGATCCAAGTACTAAACTTCTGTTATTCTATTATCTCATAGATAGTGAGGACACACGCTGCCGATCAGGATGGACGACCACCAATACCACCGGTTGTGGCCACTAGAGGCTAAGGATGTGACTGTGGTTGCGGTAGGGGCAGGGGTGTGGCCCACACAATAGCTAGGGTAGCACAGGCAGATCCACCAGCCACCCCAGTTCAGGATTAAGTCCCAGTTATGGATGCTCCAGTAGCACCAGCTCAGGCACTAGTTGTGCCTATTGTGATTCCGGGTCTTCAAGAAGCCTTGGCTTAGATTTTGTCTGTATGCACTGGCCTAGCTCAGGCGGTCTCAATTACTACAGCCACAACTACTTCTCAGGCTGGGGGAGGCACTCAGACTCCCACTGCTCGCACACCTGAGCAGGTCGTGCAGGGACTTCAGACACTAGGGACACATCAAGACTATGTAGCTCCTGCCATGCCAGAGTACGAGCAACGTAGGTTGGAGAGGTTTGGTAGACTTTAGTCTCTGACTTTCAGTAGTGCAGAGGGCGAGGATGCCGAGGGTGTCTTGGACAAGTGTCAGAGGATTCTTCGCACAACGGGTATTCTAGAGACCAGCGGGGTCGCTTTCACTACTTTTCAATTTTTTGGAGCTGCCTTCACTTGGTGGGAGGCTTGTGAGAGGCGTAGGCCTATTGGTGCAACACCCCTTACCTGGAAGCAATTCTCCGTTCTCTTTCTGGAGAAGTATGTGCCGCAGTCTCGTAGAGAGGAGCTACGTAGGAAGTTTGAGTGGTTGAGTCAGGGAGAGATGACTGTGATACAATATGAGATGAGGTTCTCTGAGTTAGCTCGTCATGCTATTTGGTTGTTTTCCACAGATAGAGAGAGGATTAGGAGGTTTGTGGATGTCCTCACTTATCAACTTCGTTTTCTCATGACCAGGGAGAGGCTGTCTAGTGCTACTTTTGAGGAGGTTGTTGACATTGCTCGTGAGATTGAGTTTTCTTCACTAGGAGCGAGATGAGAGGGAGGCCAAGAGGCCTCGAGGATCTGGTAGTTATGGTGGTACTCCTTCAAGAGGTTAGTTTCAGCACGGCAGAGGCCGTCCATTCAGGCATGCTCCGCCAGCTCGCCTGGGTTATCGTGAGGCATCATTAGGTCATGGTTTTCACAATTCTCATCAGGTCCAGTCATCACTTAGTGCCCTTCTAGCTTAGAGTTCGTCCCGTGTTCCATTAGTTCATGGCTCTTCTATGCCAGGTGCATCTACCAGTTATTCCGATTCTAGGGGTTCCTTTTAGTCCCCGTCTCCAGCACCCGAGAGTTGCTATGAGTGTGGAGAGATGGGTCATATGTGGAGGCAGTGTCCTCGTCGTCTTGTAGGTTCATCTCAGTAGAGGATTCAGTCATCGGCTTCAGCACTAGTTACTTCACCATCACCTGCCCAGCCAGCTAAGGGTGGAGGTCAGTCAGCCAGGGGTCGCCTAGAGGGCGAGGTCGATTAGGTAGCGGTCAGGCCCGTTTCTATGCACTTCCAGCTAGACCTGATGCTATTGCTTCCGATGCTATTATTACAGGTATTGTTTCAGTATGCCACAGAGATGGGTCTGTATTATTTGATCCCGGTTCCACCTTTTCTTATGTGTTATCATACTTTGCTCGTTATTTGGATATGCCCCATGAGTCTCTTGTTTCACCTATTCATGTGTCTACTTCGGTAGACGATACTGTTGTTGTAGACCGTGTGTACCGGTCATGTGTGGTGACTATTGGGTGTATAGAGACCCGAGTGGATCTGTTACTATTACGTATGGTAGACTTCGATGTTATTTTGGGCATGAATTGGCTATCTCTGTGTCGTGCTATTTTGGACAGTCATGCTAAGACAATGACATTGGCTATACTGGGTGTGCCACAGATTAAGTGACGAGGTTTGACTGATTATGTTCCCAGTAGGATAATCTCATTCTTGAAGGCCCAGTGTATTTTTAGGAAGGGTTGTCTTTCATATCTAGCCATTGTGAGGGATGTCGGTGCAGAGACTCCCAGTATTGATTCTGTTCCAATTGTGAGGGAGTTTCCCGATGTGTTTCCTGTAGGCCTGTCGGGCATGCCACTGGACAGGGATATTGATTTTGGTATTGACCTTATGCCGGACACTCAGCCCATTTCTATTCTGCTGTATCGTATGGCACCAGCGGAGTTGAAGGAGTTAAAGGAGCAGCTTAGGAACTCCTGGATAAGGGGTTCATTCGGCCTAGTATGTTGCCTTGGGGTGCACCGATTCTATTTGTGAAGATAAAGGATGGCACTATGAGGATGTGCATTGATTATAGGTAGTTGAACAAAGTAATAGTTAAGAACAAGTATCCTTTGCCTCGTATTGATGATTTGTTTGACCAGCTTCAGGGAGAGAGGGTGTTCTCCAAGATTGATCTTCGTTCAGGTTATCACCAGTTGAAGATTAGGGACTCGGATATTCTTAAGACAACTTTTAGGACCCGATATGGTCATTATGAGTTCTTGGTGATTTCTTTTGGGCTGACCAATGCCCCAGCAGCATTCATGCATTTGATAAACAGCGTGTTCCGTCCTTATCTCGACTCGTTCGTCATAGTCTTCATTAATGATATTCTGGTATACTCGCATAGTAAGGAGGAGCATGCGGAGCATTTGAGAGTTGTGTTGTAGAGATTGAGAGAGCGGAAGCTTTATGCAAAGTTCCCCAAGTGTGAGTTTTGTTTTAGTTCAGTGGCTTTCTTGGGGCACATGGTGTCCAGCGAGGGTGTTCAGGTTTATCCGAAGAAGATAGAGGCGGTTCAGAGTTGGCCCAGACCATCCTCAGCCATAGAGATTCGCAGCTTTCTTGGTTTGGCAGGTTATTATCGCCGGTTTGTTTAGGGATTTTCATCCATCGCATAACACTTGACCAAGTTGACTCGGAAGGGTGCTTCATTTGTATGGTCAGATGAGTGTGAGGAGAGCTTTCAGAAGCTCAAGACAGCCTTGACCACAGCCCTAGTGTTAGTTTTTCCATCAACTTCAGGTTCATATACCGTGTATTGTGATGCTTCGAGAGTTAGTATTGGGTGTGTATTGATGCATGAGGGTAGAGTTATTGCTTATGCTTCTCGTCAGTTGAAGCCCCATGAGAAAAACTACCCCGTTCATGATTTGGAGTTGGATGCCATAGTTCACGCGTTGAAGATTTGGAGGCATTATTTGTATGGTGTATCTTGTGAGGTGTTTACTGATCATTGTAGCCTCCAGAACTTGTTCAAGCAGAAGGATATCAATTTGAGGCAGCGAAGATGGTTGGTGTTGCTAAAGGATTATGATATCACTATTCTGTACCATCCAGGGAAGGCCAATGTGGTGGCCGATGCTTTAAGCCGAAAGGCGGTAAGTATGGGGAGTTTGGCATATATTACAGTTGGGGAGAGACCTCTTGCAGTTGATGTTCAGGACTTGGCCAATCGGTTCGTGAGGTTAGATATTTCGGAGCCTAGTTGGGTTTTGGCTTGTGTGATTTCTCGGTCTTCCTTATATGATCGCATCAGAGAGCGTCAGTATGATGATCCTCATTTGCTTCTCCTTAAGGACAGAGTTCAGCACGATGATGCCAAATATGTGACTATTGGTGATGATAGGGTGTTGAGGATGCAAGGCCGGATGTGTGTACCCAATGTAGATGGGCTTCAGGAGTTGATTCTGGAGGAGGCCCATAGCTCACGGTATTCCATTCATCTGGGTGCCACGAAGATGTATCAGTATCTGAGATAGCATTATTGGTGGAGGATAATGAAGAAATACATTGTGGGATTTGTAGCTCGGTATCTCAATTGTCAGCAGGTGAAATATAAGCATCATAGACCGGGTAGCTTGCTTCAGCAGATGGTATTCCAGAGTGGAAGTGGGAGCGGATCACCATGGACTTTGTAGTTGGGCTCCCATGTACTTTGAAGAAGTTCGATGCTATTTGGGTGATTGTGGATCGGCTGACCAAGTCCATGCACTTCATTCCTGTGTGTACTACCTATTCTTCAGGGCAGTTGGCAGAGATCTATATACGGGAGAATGTTCATTTGCATGGTGTCCTAGTTTCCATCATTTAAGATAGGGGCACTCAGTTTCCTTCATAGGTTTGGAGGTCTGTGCAGTGAGAGTTGGGTACTCAGGTTGAGTTGAGCATAGCTTTTCACCCTTAGACGGATGGGTAGTTCGAGTGCACTATTTAGATATTGGAGGACATGTTGCGTGCTTGTGTTATTGATTTCGGAGGGTCATGGGATAAGTTTCTACCACTTGCAGAGTTTGCTTATAACAATAGCTATCAATCGAGTATTCAGTTGGCTCCATATGAGGCTTTGTATGAGAGGTAGTGTAGATCTCCAGTTGGTTTGTTTGAGCCAGGTGAGGCTAGGCTATTGGGGACAGACTTGGTGCAGGATGCTTTAGACAAGGTGAAGGTGATTCAGGAGAGGCTTCGTATAGCGCAGTCGAGACAAAAGAGTTATGCTGACAGGAAGGTTCAGGATGCGTCCTACATGGTTGGTGAGAAGGTTCTGTTGAAGGTTTCGCCCATGAAGGGTGTTATGAGATTTGGGAAGAAGAGTATATTGAGTCCTCGGTTCATTGGGCCTTTTGAGGTGCTTCGGAGGATGGGGGAGGTGGATTATGAGCTTGCTTTGTCACCCAGCTTGTCGAGTGTGCATCTGGTATTTCATGTTTCTATGCTCCGAAAGTATATTGGGGATCCGTCTCATGTTTTGGATTTCAACACGGTTCAGTTAGATGATGATTTGACTTATGATGTGGAGCCAGTAACTATTTTGGGGCGCCAGGTTTGAAAGTTGAGATCATAGGATATAGCTTCAGTAAAAGTGTAGTGGAGAGGTCGGCCCATGGAGGAGGCTACATGGCAAATCGAGCAAGAGATGCGGAGAAGATATCCTCATCTGTTTGAGGCTTCAGGTATGTTTCTTGACTCGTTCGAGGACGAATGTTTGTTTAAGAGGGGGATGATGTGATGACTCGGCCAGTCGTGTCATAAGTTACTGCTTTGTTTCCCCATTTCTTCTTCTTATTGCTTTTTTTATCGGTTCTATATGTGATCGGGTTGGTTGGCTCGGGTTTGAAATTTTTTTGGTAAGGTTTGAGACACTTAGTCTCTTTTGAGGAAGCTTAAGTTGGAAAAGTCAACTGGATGTTTACTTTTGTGTTAGAGGGATCGAATGTGAGTTCCGATGATTCGGATAGCTTTGGGAGGTGATTTGGGACTTAGGAGCGTGATCGGAATGTGTTTTGGAGGTCCAGAGTAGATTTAGGCTTGAATTGGCGAAATTAGAATTTTGGTGTTTTTCGGTTGATATGCGCGATTTTTATATAGGGGTCGGAATAGAATTCCGAGAGTTGCAGTAGTTCCCTTGTGTCATTTGGGATGTGTGTACAAAATTTCAGGTCATTCGGGAATGGTTTGGTAGACTTTTTGATCAAAAGCGTAATTTGGAAGATTTTGGAATTCTTAGGCTTGAATCCGATGCAAATTTGGTGTTTTGATGTTGTTTTGAGCATTCCGAATGTTGGAACAAGTTTGAATGATATTATGGGATATGTTGGCATGTTTTGTTGAGGTCCCGGGGGCCTCGGGTGAGTTTTAGGTGGTTAAACAGACCATTTCAAGTTATTGGAAGTTGTAGAAATCTATTGTTGGGTGTTGCAGAAAATTGGCCTCCGCATTCGTGAGTGGGCCCTCGCGTTCGTGAAGGGTTAGGATTAGAGGCTGTGAAGTTGGCGTTCGCGTTCGCGAAGGGTTAGGCTCAGAGGCTGTGAAGTTGGCCTTCGTGTTCGCGAAGGAGGTCCCGCGATCGCGAAGGGTTGAGGCTCGAGGTCATCGCGTTCGCGAGGTTATGCCGCGTTCGCATAGACGAAAGTTGAGTAGCTGGGTTCAGGTTGGATTGTTCTTCGCGTTCGCGGATGGGGAGTCACATTCGCGGTGAGTAAGGGAGCTAAGTCTTCGCATTCGCGAGGTGGGAGTCGCGATTGAGAGGAAGGAAATTTTGGTCAACATCAGTTTGTGCTTCGCGAACGTGAGGTTTTGACCGCGTTCGCGAAGAAGGAATTGAATGCCTGGGCAGAATATTTAAATAGCCATTGTCTGCGATTTTGGGGCTAACTTTCACCATTTTTGGGCGATTTTGATGCTTTTTGAAGAAGATTGAAGAGGGATTCAAGAGGGAACACCTGGAGGTGAGATTTATGGATTTAATACTCGACCCTAATGTGTTTTTTTACCTAATTAATCATTGAATTTAAGCCTAATATTGATGAACTAGGGCTTGTAGTTGGAGACATAGAATTTGGGATTTGAGGGGTCGTTTGTGGTTGGATTTTGATGCTTTTAATATGAATGAACTCGGGGAGTGATAAGGAGTATATTGATGTAATTTTTATAGGAATCTGAGATGTGGGCCCGGGGTTGGGGTTCGGCCAATTTCAGGATTTGTGTTGTAATTTGATTTCTTTCGGGTGGGCTTTGTTCCCTTAGCATATTTTGATGGTTTTGCACTAATTTTGATTAGATTTGGAGAATCCGGAGGTCGATTCAAGAGGCAAAGGCATCGCGGGCTAGAGATTTGGACCGGATAGAGGTGAGTAATGATTGTAAATGTTGTCCTGAGGGTATGAAACCCCGAATTTCACATCGTTATGCTATATTGAGGTGACGCACACACTAGATGACGAGTGTTGGGGTCATGCACCATTGGGGATTGTGACTTTGTTACGCCCCGCAGTATAATGACGATGTTGCACTCTGAAATATTGTACATTAACATTTCGTTTTTAATTAACGGATGTAAGACTCGGGGATGAGATCATCTTGATGTTAACATATTTACGCTAATTGTAACAAGCGATAAATAAGTGTCATGAAGGATAAAGTGTACACGAATTAAAAAAAAATGAGTTTCGTTAAAAATGGCCAATTTGGGATAAAATACGGGTCGAGCGATAATACCCGATAATTATGGACTAGTACCATGCAAGGTACTATATGACCACGGTAGTACGATGTATAAAGAATATTAAAAATAAATAGAATTTTAAGTAATTCGAGACAATTCTCAAATTTTCGTGTAATTGGTTAATTACCGGGTAACGTGACATTACCCGATTAACTAATAAGTGGATAAGATTAAACCCCTCCCCCAATAAAACGTGTCAACAACATAATATGTCAACTAAGTGACTCATAACCCAAATGGATAAGGTGGCAATATTTAACGTTTGCATGGATTTGATTAAAATTGGGTTCAACATTAAGAACCAAGGTTACTATGGATAAACAAGGAAAATGATTGTTTATTATTACACCTAGCCATCTCTTCTAAACTAGTGGAAAAAGGATTTAGTGAAATGTAAATAAAGGATACTACATGAATGACAGTGGCTAGCCGTGAGATAGTAGTTTTTGATAAGAAACTTATACAAGATGATGATATATATGGAGATGTTGAAATTTCAATTTGGTTTTACATCTCGACAAACAGATACACGAGGAAGTTCGAAAATTGGCTCAGAAGTAATTACAACATTGTCTTTCCTCCATTTATAAGGAGATTGTTCATGGATACAAGTAGGAATTTGGCAACAAAGGTATGTCAAGGCTATCCCTTCTTTCTTTTGGCATGATCCCTACGATATGAACGAAACGTGCAAATGCACAAATTCCAAAAGTGACTCTACTCATAAATGTAATAGAAATATCTATGTTCTTTAATTCCCAGGTGTCATAATATTTTATCATTTGTTCATGGGTCTCAGAAAAATACGAAAGTTGAAAGGATGTTACGTTGTGATATTGCTCAAGGGGCAAAATGGTCTTATGACATTCTGAATGGTTTTATTGACATACTTTTCATGCATTGCATCCACGTGCATTGACCCATGACTAGATGGCGTTACATACGCATATATATGTATATGGGATATGGGAAAAAGTTATGGCGTTATATACGCACCACCACCTGATCAGCTGGTATATGATGATGATGTTGCCCACAGTGGCTGAAATATGATTCAAACGGCGTTATATACGCATATATGGGTATGTATTCAAATGGCGTTATATACGCATATATATGTATGTATTCAAATGGCGTTATATACGCGTATATATGTATGTATATATATGTATATGGGATATGGGAAAGGTTAAGGCATTATATACGCACCACCACCTGATCAGCTGGTATACGATGATGATTTTGCCCACAGTGGTTGATATGATATGATGGGATGCCCTCAGAGGCTGATGATTTTATGAAACATAAACCTATGCACGACATGACATTCATACGCATATGCATGACGCTGAAAGTAATTTATGATTTACAAAGTTATTCAGACGTACGGGTTGAGTCATGTACTCCATATGTATTCCATGTCTCCTATGTATTTATTTATGTGCCTTACATACTCGGTACATTATTTGTAATGACATCCCTTTTGCCTGGGGACACTGCGTTTCATGCCCGCAGGTCCTGATAGACAGGTCGAGAGCCTTCCAAGTAGGCTATCAGCTTAGCGGAAGATGTTGGTGCGCTCCATTTGCTTCGGAGCTGCGTATTTGGTTAGTATGATTTAGACGTCTATTGTTTGGTATGGCGGGACTTTGTTCCGACCTTTGTGACACTTATGTACTCTTAGAGGCTTGTAGACATATGTCGTGTACGTGGAAGATTGTACGACCCTGTCGGCCTATGTTTGAGTTTATAAATGATTATGTTAGCCTATTAGGCCCATATGTCACATGTATATAATGATGTAATAAGAAAGGTACATTACGTTGGTACTCAGTCAAGTAAGGTACTGGGTGCCCGCCGCGGCCCATCGGTTTGGGTCGTGACAAAAGTGGTATCAGAGCAGTTCTGTCCTAGGGAGTTTACAAGTCATGTCTAGTAGAGTCTTTTTTATGGGTGTGTCATGCACCACACTTATAAGCAGGAGGCTACAAGGCATTTAGAACTGTCACTCTTTCTTCTTACTCTAGATCGTGTGGTAGAGCTCAGTTGTAAGAACTCAATTTCCTAAACTCTACCTTATTCATAATACGATGACGCGTACATCCACAAAGACAGGTGGTAAGATATATAGCTCTGGGAGAGTTGAATCATAGGAACTCGACTTTGCATCATGTTTATGATAAGTAAATATGAGGTCTTCAGCAGATCACGTGCGTACTAAAAGGTGTAAGCCTCTTGGTAAGGATCTTGAGGCAAGAATACATATCCACCTTAATGGTGAATGACAATGAGAGATTTAGAAGGTAAATACAAGTGTCAAAAAGTAAAGGAAGTAAGATGAAGAAAAGTACGAGGCACCCAGTTAATGAAGGTGAACGGTGTTTATAATTCAGGCAGAGCAACATAAGCTTTTTGAGTTATACTCAATAGTAACATAAGTATATACAATTGGTCGTACCCCTTCCAGATATGCCCTATGGGGGTTAACAAAAGCAGTATAAGAAGATATGATGGATGAATTGATTGCGTCAGTTGACATTTTCGAAGGATATTGCAAATGTGTTGATAGATCTCTTTATGAGATGCCTAGATGGTGCACTCTAAAATAGTGCAGCTAGATATGAGTACTACAAAGACATGCACTATAAGCCTTGAAGGGATAAATATTACCTTAGTACAGCTCGCGTCCCTAGTAAAGCAAGAACTTTAAGCAACTTGAAGAGCCGCTGGATGGATCAAAGGAAAGTTTAAAGCAAAAGAATGTCATATTGAAGGTTTCACAAGAAAATGGATATGCAGAAATAGTAGCAGAATAATAGGAAGAGAGATAAGGAAACATTATGAATAAGGTGTGATACATGGATGAAAATGGTAGAGTGCTACAGAACCTATAGTCAAATGAAGGAAGATACGAAAGGTGATGGGCCTTAAGACGACGAAAGAGTATAGGCCATAAGGTTATATCCTCATTTCGAGAAATAAGTTCGTGACTCCAACGCGACTACCAGAGGGGAGAGTTAATCCCTATAGTAATAGAAATCAGTATGGACTGGTAAACAAGATAAACTAAATATGAATTAGGGACGAAATTTCATAAGAGTCGGTATCATATGAATTTCATATTGTATTCCGGCAATAATAGGACGGATAACAGAAGAAGATTCATGAGAAATTCAGAGAATGATCATCAGGAAGACGCTTCCCTACAGCAAGCAATGTGAGCAAAGTTCAGCTTAAGGGACTGTATGTGCCAGTTATACTAAATTTCACCCTCATGAGTAATGGATTTTTCTATCCTTGGTATGGAAGGATTACCGAAAGGCGAGTAAGAGTCATCGATGATGTGAAAGGATGCCAAAGATGAAAAGGTGAAACATCTATAGGCAGGTCGTCGTAGATGCAATTGTTAGTACTCCCCAAAAGGGGGGGAATATGGAATGATAAAAGGAAGAATGCGATAAAAATGAGAAAGGGACGAGATTGCACTTATCCAAATACTACAGATATGCTACGATTCCAAAACAATATGCAAATGTGATGTCAGGGAGAAGAAGTAAGGGTTCTTGTCCGAGATGTTAATGATAATTAAGGAGCCAGTGCGAGACATAAGTTAAAACCAAGGAAATAACCCAAGAAAGATTTCGTGGAATATTGACATGAGGATGGGCCAACGAGTAGTTAGTAGTTGATTCAAAAAGAGCCTAGGTATAGCTAGTCAAGAGGATACAGAACAAGACAGCAAGTCGTGCAAGATAAAGATAGTAAATACTAATATAGTGAATTTAGCCCCATAGTTATGACATTGTAATACTTGAGAAATATTCAAATAGGAGTTGGGGTATTTAAGGTTATTATGAGTGTTACGAAAAGATAGTTCCACTAGGAAGACAGTCAAAACTTCAGTTCAGAAGCAGTCGTACGAGCAGATGAGTAGGGAGGTAAGTAACTAAGGATAATTACAGGCGAGCACGAACATCAAAAATTCTATCGGGAATACAATATAATAAGTTCACATATTTACAAGAGTCAGAGGGTCTTACCTAAATACTACAATGAAAGACAAGTTGAGGAAATAAGGAAGAAGGCTTCAACCAAAGCACAATGACATAAAGAGGAAATAGTCGTGTAACAACAGTCTCACAACAACACTGGAAGCACTCCAACGGAAAGTGGCACCTACAGTGGCTAATGAATGGGAAGTAAAGATAAAAGTAATATTCAAGATCATATGAGTTATATGAAAACTATGGCATGTGTGGACACTAAGATAAGCTAAGTATGGACGCAACAAGGGGCAGAAAGACCAGGAAAAGTAATAGCTTACGTTGAAAGAAAACTAAGATGGAATGAAAGAATTATTTGATCAATGATCCAGAGTTAGTACGTTATAGATACACTCAAGATTTTGGAAAATTATCCAGGCAACATATTTGTTGACAATCATAAAGCCATAGAAGACTCCGGTATAAGTTAAAAGAAAGAATGGAGCCCAGGGCATAGACAAAGGATTGAATTGTTAGGAGATTGTATCATGTATATTCCATAATACCCATGAAAGGCTAAGGTAATAACTGATACCATGAGCCATAAATCGGAAGATAGCTTAAGCCTACGTAAAGGCTAATTAGAAGGAAGAGGAAACTGAAGAACTACATCACCTAAGCAAATCAGGAGTCTGATTATTGGACCTAGAAAAATTATAGAAGTTAAGCTTGAGAACATGATAGAATCGCTCTTAATATCAGACGTTCAAGAGAAATAACACAGTGACCATAATCTATAATGGCTCCACAAGGAAGCCAGTTAGAAGAAGTACCGGCTTCATAAAGAGTCAGTACGAAGCTCCCACCGGATTGTGTATGTACCAGAGGTGCGAGTATTATTATAGAGCTTCAAGTTATGGACGTGAATTACGCCTAGGTGGAAGGGAGGTTATGAAAGAGATAGAAGATACGATACGAGCTTTTAGGGTAAGTAAGGTAAAGGTGAACAACATACGAGATACCTAAAGGCAGAAGATCGTGAATAGTCTACACTTCAGATAGAAGGCTATAAGCACGGGGATCCAATAACCGGAAGTGATAGCGGCATCGTCAGCGGCATGTCTTCCAACCTATGGTTTCTAAGTACTGAGAGATCTAGTTAAGAGAATAGAGAATAGTTGGAGACGATGTGATGTATCGCTTGACATTCCAGAATAACATAAGGAAAATTATGGTGCAAGCAAGTTGAAGGAAAGTTGCGAGTATTGTAGATGGATATGTATAGGTCGCAAGCTAAAGTATAGTAGAGCAGCAAAGTTTTAAGGAAACATGAGTAAGGATGAGGAAAAGTAAGTGAAAAGGTGACGAGAATGTATAAGTCATCGGGGTTAAGTCCATGGAAACAAGAGAGATAATGGTTTCTCTAAGTTATTAAATGTTCAGTATAACCTGGATGGACTCAAAGGAATCCAAGACAAGTACCATTTAGAAAAGATGGAATGCTGCCCTTATAGTACAATGAGGGTGTAATTGTAATGGATAAAGGATAACGATTAGGCCTTCAGGTGAGCAGCGATTTGAAGAGGATTTCATGGATTGTACGAGATTAAAATACCCACATAAGTGAATCATATTGGGATGCTATAAAATACGGTCATTGAAGTATAATATCACCCCTATGTGGATCAGGAAAATAACTTCGAATATTCCTCGATGGAACGTAAACCCTAGTGGCAAGGTATGTCGTAAAGAAGTTTCAAGTTATCAGTGGTATATTGTAGATTGATATTGAGGCAAATCAACAATGGATGGACAAAAGTCACAAAGTATGAGATGACATTAGGCCGTCGTTCTTAAGATGAACGGTAATGAAAGAGCATTGAAGTATTGAGATTTATACCAAAAGGATAGGCAACAAAAGTAACTGGGGGCTTGGTAAGCGTACCTCAGTAAAGGTAGATTGAAGCAGAAAAATTATGGTATAGTATAACCCATGTAAGTGCAGTAAAGTCATATGAATGGGTAACCAGATCTATGAGATGAGATATAGCAAATTCGTGAATTCAACAAAGTACCGAGCGAAGAACTTTAGTATACTCATAGATGCCCAAATGGACATCTTATCAAGCTCTACATACAAAGCCTAGAGAATGGGCACACTTACAAGGTCAAAGTTGTACAGGTTGCATGATGAAAGGTAGCAACCGTAACGAGATTGGAAGGATTCCGACTACAAGTTGTGGTGTGAGAAGGAGGCCTAATGGGGGAATGCCCTGGACTTTGGAATTCTTCACAGAACAGGCGCCTAGATGGCAAGGGAAGTTCTAAAGTATTCAGAAAATATAATTTATGAAAATGATAAGTGCATCAGTCAACATTCGAGGACGACTGTTCCAAAGAGGGGAATAATGTTACGCCCCGAAGTATTACGACGATGTTGCACTCTGAAATATTGTACATTAACATTTCATTTTTAATTAACCGATGTAAGACTCGGGGATGATATCATCTTGACATTAACGTATTTACGCTAATTGTAACAAGCGATAAATAAGTGTCATGAAGGATAAAGTTTACACGAATTAAAAAAAATGAGTTTCGTTAAAAATGGCCAATTTGGGATAAAATACGGGTCGAGCAATAATACCCGATAATTATGGACTAGTACCATGCAAGGTACTATATGACCATGGTAGTACGATGTATAAAGTATATTAAAAATAAATAGAATTTTAAGTAATTCGAGACAATTCTCAAATTTTCGTGTAATTGGTTAATTACCGGGTAACAGGACATTACCCGATTAACTAATAAGTGGATAAGATTAAACCCCTCCCCCAATAAAACGTGTCAGCAACATAATATGTCAACTAAATGACTCATAACCCAAATGGATAAGGTGGCAATATTTAACGTTTGCATGGATTTGATTAAAATTGGGTTCAACATTAAGAACCAAGGCTACTATGGATAAACAAAGAAAATGATTGTTTATTATTACACCTAGCCATCTCTTCTAAACTGGTGGAAAAAGGATTTAGTGAAATGTAAATAAAGGATACTACATGAATGACAGTGGCTAGCCGTGAGATTGTAGTTTTTGATAAGAAACTTATACAAGATGATGATACATATGGAGATGTTGAAATTGCAATTTGGTTTTACATCTCGACAAACAGATACACGAGGAAGTTCGAAAATTGGCTCAGAAGTAATTACAACATTGTCTTTCCTCCATTTATAAGGAGATTTTTCATGGATACAAGTAGGAATTTGGCAACAAAGGTATGTCAAGGCTATCCCTTCTTTCTTTTGGCATGATCCCTACGATATGAACGAAACGTGCAAATGCATAAATTCCAAAAGTGACTCTACTCATAAAAGTAATAGAAATATCTGTGTTCTTTAATTTTCAGGTGTCATAATATTTTATCATCTGTTCATGGGTCTCAGAAAAATACGAAAGTTGAAAGGATGTTACGTTGTGATATTGCTCAAGGGGCAAAATGGTCTTATGACATTCTGAATGGTTTTATTGACGTACTTTTCATGCATTGCATCCACGTGCATTGACCCATGACCAGATGGCGTTATATACGCGTATATATGTAAATATATGTATATGGGATATGGGAAAAGGTTATGGTGTTATATACGCACCACTACCTGATCAGCTGGTATATGATAATGATGTTGCCCACAGTGGTTGAAATATGATTCAAACGGCATTATATACGCATATATGGGTATGTATTCAAATGGCATTATATACGCATATATATGTATGTATTCAAACAGTGTTATATACGCGTATATATGTATGTATATATATATATATATATATGGGATATGGGAAAGGTTAAGGCGTTATATACACACCACCACCTGATCAACTGGTATACCATGATGATTTTGCCCACAGTGGCTGATATGATATGATGGGATGCCCTCAGAGGCTGATGATGTTATGAAACATATACCTATGCACGACATGACATTCATACGCATATGCATGACGCTGAAAGTAATTTATGATTTACAAAGTTATTCAAACGTACGGGTTGAGTCATGTACTCCATATGTCTTCCATGTCTCCTATGTATTTATTTATGTGCCTTACATACTCGGTACATTATTCGTACTGACGTCCCTTTTGCCTGGGGACACTGCGTTTCATGCCCGCAGGTCCTGATAGACAGGTCGAGAGCCTTCCAAGTAGGCTATCAGCTCAGCGGAAGATGTTGGTGCGCTCCATTTGCTTCGGAGCTGCGTATTTGGTTAGTATGATTTAGACGTCTATTGTTTGGTATGGCGGGACTTTGTTCCGACCTTTGTGACACTTATGTACTCTTAGAGGCTTGTAGACATATGTCGTGTACGTGGAAGATTGTACGGCCCTGTCGGCCTATGTTTGAGTTTATAAATGATTATGTTAGCCTATTAGGCCCATATGTCACATGTATATAATGATGTAATAAGAAAGGTACATTACGTTGGTACTCAGTCAAGTAAGGTACTGGGTGCCCGTCGCGGCCCATCGGTTTGGGTCGTGACAGACTTAGTCCTTCTTGAATGACTGTTTTACCGCGTATTTGACTGAAAACTATTTGTTATCATCATGTTTTGTGTTTAATGCCATATTTGGACCTCGTGCCAACTATTTGGACCCTTAGTGGATTTTTACTGATATTTCCTCACTGTTTTGACTTTATACTTGTACTCAGTCATGCTATTTTGTACTGTTTTCGTAACTCAACCATGTTTACTCTGTTTTAACACATTAAATCATATTCTAAATGATAATTTGAGCTGAGCATCATGTTTTACTGTTGCCCGAGTGGCTTATGAGATTCTGACTAAGTAAGGCCGAGGGCCTGTGTTGTGAGGATACACTGATTTATGATTATGAGATCGAGGGCCTGTGATTGTATGCCACGAGGTGGCTTGTTAATATGAGGCCGAGAGCCTACTGATTATGCCACGAGATGGCTTGATATTGCGCTTAGGCCTTAAGGGGCCCCTCCCGGAATCTGTACACCCCCAGTGAGCGCGGGTACCCATTGTGATATGAGATATAGCCCGAGGGGCTGGTGTTGTTCCATGATATTGCCCGAGGGGCGGATTCTGTTGACATTGTGCCTGAGGGGAGGAGTTTTATGTGTTTACCTATTCTAGCTGCTTTTCATTTAATTGTTTAACTGTTAAAAAGTTGTTTTAAAGAAGCTTCTTCTGAACTGAGTGTTTTTACATGTTTTCACTGTTTCATTGCTTTTACTGGTTTTATATTGCTTCTTTATCGCATGTTGATGCGCTTTTACAAGATTTCTTATCACTCAGTCTTCATTTATTATTATTACTCACTGAGTTGGAGTACTCACTTTACTCCCTGCACCCTGTGTGCAGATTCAGGTGCTTCGGGTCCCACTGGCGAGTGTTGACTTCTTCCAGCTCAGGCGGATTCGGAGATTCACTTGGTAGCTGCTCGGCGTTCGCAGCCCAGTGCTTCTCCCCTATCTTATTCACTCTGTTTTAGTTTGTAATAGACTATGTAGACTTTTTCCTTTCTTTATTCGGATTATAGATGCTCATGACTGGTGATACCTCGATATCGGGCTATGTCTATTTCGCAATTGTACTGCTTCACCTTCTTTGGGATTATTATTATGTTAAAGACTTAAATTGGTATTATTTTAATTGCTTAAAATGAATTGGGAGTGCGTTGGATGGCCTTGTCTTCACGAGAGGCGCCATTATAACCGGGTCCGGGTTTAGGGTCGTGACAGATGACTGCAACACCAACAATTAGAACATAGAAAAATCAACTCGAAATGAATTTGAAACTCACTAGATCCCCTCAAGTTCCATTCCAAATATCCATAATAACCTCACATGAACTAGATAGAAATCTCAAAATATCAACAAAAAAAAACATCATGAATCAAGAATAAAGCATCAAAACTCAAAGATTTCAATGTTCATAAACTCATTTTTCTAACTTCCAAATAGAAGTGCCGAAATAGCCTTGGATCACCCGGGACCCCAACCAAACCTGCATACAAGTCCAAAATTATCGTACGAGCTTACTGAAATCGTGAAAATATCGATCCGAGGTCGTTTACCAAGAATATCGACCGTGTCAACTCCAACAACTTAAAAGTTCAAAATCAATATTTCTTTGTAGAAACACATCAAAAATTTTTGGAAACCGAAATGAACCACGAACACAAATCATCAATCATCAAATGAAGCTATTCAAGATCTCAAACTACGAAGTGGAAAGCTAGAACTCAAAATGAGCTATCAAGTCATTATATTTTTCACCTCTAAAAGAATCGTTCATCCTCGAATGGATATAGTTATGTGTCTAAACTGGTAAACAAATGTAGATATCTACTCCTCATCGGACTCAGACTTTCAAGTAGCCTCCTCATTCAACTACTCTTTTCAATGTAATTTTACAGAAGAAATAACCTTTGATCTCAACTTTCAAACTTGTCGATCTATAATAGCCACTGAATTTTCTTCATAAATCTAATTCTCATCAAGTTGCACCGTGTTGAAGTCCAAAATATGTGACTTATCTTCATGATACCTTTGAAGCATAAAAATATTAAATACCATATGTACCCCCGCTAGGCTGGGAGACAATGCAAGCCTATAAGCAACCTCCCCAACTCTCTCTAACACCTCAAAGGGGTCAATAAATCTCAGGCTCAACTTGCACTTCTTCCCAAATCTCATTACTCCCTCTATAGGTGAAACTTTTAAAGAATAGTTTTGCCCTCCATAAAAGCTACATCATGGATCTTCTTGCCCGCATAACTCTTCTGTCAACTCTGCACTATCCGAAGACATTCCTGAATAATTACCTTTTCTAAAGCATCACGAACTAAGTATGTACCCAACATCCTAGCCTCATTAGGCTCAAACTAACCAACAGAAAAATGACATCGCCTACCACATCCTAGCCCCAGACCCCACCTGTGGGGATCAAACTAGGTTTGTTGTTGTTGTTGTTGTATTATTATTTACCATGTTTAGTGCTATATTGATATATTTTCCTGTTAGTTTTATATTTATACTTGTATATATTTTTATGTCTAGTAGGTGTCTTGACTGTTCCTCGTCACTACTCCACTAAGGTTAGTCTTGATACTTACTGGGTACTGTTGTGGTGTACTCATGCTACGCTTGCTGCACATTTTTGTGCAGATCTTGGTACCTCGGAGCATGTTGGTCATTAGATAGTTGATCGAGTATTGCTATGGAGAAATTAAGGTATACCTGCCATCGCGTTTGCAAACTTTGGAGTCACCTTTTGAAGTTTTACTTTGTACTATATATTTTTATTCTGGAATAGTTCTATTTAAAGATTTTCTAGCAAACTCGGTGGAGCTTATGACTTGTACTACCGATTTTGGGATGTTGTATATCTACTTTAGATTGTTGGCTTTGTATAGAAATTTCGGGTTCATATTTAATAGATGATTGGTTAAAATCTGTTATTAATTCAGTAAGTGTTATGCTTACTTAGTCTTAGAGACTAGGTGCCATCACGACTCCTAAGGAGGGATTTTGGGTTGTGACAACATAGGAACCATAGCCTAAGCAACCTTGATATAGCTCTTCTCGCACTCCTCAGACCGTCTAAAAGGAGTATCTTTCTAAGTCCACTTCTTCAATGGAGTTGCAATAGATGAAAACCCCTCAACAAAGCGGCCATAGTAGCCTGCCAAACCTAGGAAACTCCGGATCACTGTAGCTTAATTAGGTCTAGGCCAATTCTGAACTGCCTCAATTTTCTTAAGATCAACCTTGATACCATCACTTCACAAAACATGACCCAAGAATGCAACTGAGTCCAATCAGAATTCACACTTCGATAACTTGGCATAAAGTTGAGAATCCCTCAAAGTTTGAAATACAATCCACAAGTATTGCTCATGTTCATCTCTACTACGAGAGTAAACCAGAATATCATCAATGAATACAATCACAAAGTAATCCAAATAAGGCTTGAACACCCGGTTCATCAAATCCATGAAAGCAATTGGAGCATTAGTCAAACCAAATGACATCACCAATAACTCATAATGACCATAATTAGTCCTTAAAAGTTGTCTTAGGGACATTTGAAGCCCTAATCTTCACCTGATGATAGCCAGATCTCAAATCAATCTTTGAGAATAGTTTGGTACCCTAAAGATGATCAAATAAATCATCAATACGAAATAATAGATACTTGTTCTTGATAGTAACCTTGTTGAATTGTCGATAATCAATGCATGTCCTCATAGAAACATCATTATTCTTCTCAAACAACACCGACGCACCCGAAAGAGAAACACTCGGTCTAATGAGTCCCTTATCAATCAAATCCTACAACTACTCATTCAATTTCTTCAACTCAGCTTGAGCCATGCAGTATAGTGGGATCGAAATGGGCTGAGAGCTCGGAACCAAATCAATACAAAAATCAATATACCTATCAGGTGGCATGCCCGATAAATCTGCAGGATATACCTCTTGGAATTCCCTCACCACCAGTATCGAGTCAATATAAGGAACATTCACGCTAGAATCTCAAATATAAGCCAAATAAGCTGAACATCCCTTCTCAACCATACACTTAGCTTTTAAAAATGAGATCACCCTACTCGTAGAATAGTCAAGGGTCCCTCTCCACTCTAATATAGGTAACCCCGAGATAGTTAAAGTCATCGTCTTGGTGTGACAATCCAAGATAGCTTGATATGGGGATAACCAAACCATATCAAGAATAAAACTTAAAATCCACCATATCCAACCACTAGAGATCAACTATAGTATAAAACCATTAATAGTAACAACATAAGAACGGTACACCTGATCAACTACTAAAGAATCTCCAACCGATGTGGACACAAAAACAGGAATATCAAGAGAATCATGAGGCATACTCAAGTGCGATGCAAAATATGAATGCACATAAAAATATGTAGAACCCAGATCAAACAACATCGAAGCATCCTATGACAAACTAAGATAATAAATGTAATAACTGCATCAAACGAATTCGCCTTAGGCCTACCGAGAATGCATAATAACGGGACTGACCTCAAGCCGCATGTCCTCCACCTCTAGAACGACCTCTAGATGGCTTACCCCTACCACTAGGTGACTAGGTGGATGGTATAGCAACCGGTGCCGAAATCTTAGCACGAGTACTTTGATGTGGCATACTACTCTGTAACCTAGGACAAAATCTTGTGGCGTGCCTTAAATCCCCATACATATAGCAACCCTTCCACGGACGTGGCTACTGAACCTGAAGTTGTCCCTGACAATCCGAATAACCACTATAGTAAGTATGTATTGTCACACCTCCTTTTTACCACCCGAGGGGATATATAAGGGAGTTTTTCCAACTAAAGTGACATAAATTAAAATGGAATTATTTTATTGATTTTTAGAGTCGCCACTTGGAATAATATTTTGGTGTCCCAAGTCACCGGTTTATTTTAAAATCCCAAATCGAGGAGAATTTTGACTTTATTTAAAAGTATACGAAACCAAAAATTCTAAGTAAGGAATTCTGTTAACCCGGGAGAAGGTGTTAGGCATTCTCGAATTTTGTGGTTCGAGCACGGTCGCTTATTAATATTGGCCTAATTATCTGATTTACTACATGTTTTAGACCTAGTGTGCATTTTTAGATTTTTAAAACACTTTTAATTATTTTATAGAATTATTCTAGAACAAGTTACGATTGTCGTACACTTGTTTGTTCGATACATATTGCAAATTGTGTCACGGAAACCGTACCCACGATCTACAACATGTTTAATTTATTAACTGTAACGACCCGATCGGTCATTTTGAACTTTTGCACTTTGATCGCCAGTTCCCGGGCATGACTTGCCCCGTGTAACGTATTATGACTGATGTAGATCATTGGTTTTGGTTTTTAGGAAAAATCAGAATGAATTTGAAGGAACAGTCTCAGTTGAAAGCTTTGAATTTGAAAGGTTAACTAAGAGTTGACTTATTTGTATATGAGCTCGAATCAGAAATTTTATGATTTGGATAGTTTTTTTGGGTGATTTATGACTTAGGAGCGCAATCGGAATGCATTTTGGAAGTCTATGGAAGGATTTGGCTTGAATTGGCAAAGTTAATATTTTGGCAAATTCCGGTTGATAAGTGAGATTTTGATCCGAGGGTCGGAATGGAATTCTGAGAGTTGTTGTAGCTTCGTTATGTCATTTGTGATGTGTGTGCAAAATTTCAGGTTATTTGGACGTCGTTTGGTCGACTTTTTGATCGAATTCGGATTTTAGAAGTTTTGGAATTCTTAGGCTTTAATCCGAGGGTGATTTGATGTTTTGATGTTGTTTTGAGTGTTCCGAAGGTTGGAACAAGTTTGAATTATGTTATGGGGTGTGTTGGCATGTTTGGTCGGGGTCCCATGAGGCTCGGATATGTTTTGGAAGAGTTTTTGGAAGATTTTGGCGTTTTGATTATAAACATGTAATGATCCAAAGATCCATTTTTAGTTATAGAGATCGAAATTTGATTTTGAGACTTCCAAAATTTTGATAATGAATTATAAGAGTGATCTGAAAAGTTTGGTCTAATTACATCAAGTCGCGAATGGGTTTTTGACGCGAATCATGAGTTAATTATTTAACGAGCGAAATGGATATCGCACTGAGTAAACGAGCTCCGAATTGAGTTTCGATTGAAGGACTATACTCGTATCATTATTTGTGACTCATAGAAATAAGAATCATCAAATTCTGAGTTCGTATGATGGAGTTAGAGCCTTTTTAGTGAAAATAAACATTGCTGGTGCAGCAGGATCTGGTGCGCACCTTTAGCGATCAGATTTGTCGCTTTTAGCAATGGGAATGACTCTTTTAGCGACCAGAATAAGTTTATTAAAGCTGTTGCATTCTTCTGCTCATTTTGACCTTTTTTGGTGAAAGAACACGGCTTGGGGCGATTTTTGAGCAAGAAATCATGGGAAATCTTGAGGTAAGTCACTTGTGATCATTTCTACTCCATAATATTGAATTATCATCGAATAATCCGAGTAGATTACATGTTTTTGAGGTGTAAATTGGGGATTTGGACCTAGAGATTTGAAAATGTAAAATGATGATTTGAAGGACCAAATGGTATCGGATTTGGAAAATTTTCGTATGGTTAGACTCGTGAAAGTATAAGGATTCTATTTTTACGAATTTTGTCAAATTCCGAGATGTGGGCCCAGGGGTTGGGTATGACCAATTTCGAGAATTTTGTGGTAATTTGATTATTTTCGAGTGGGATATATTCCCTTAGCACATTTTGATGGTTTTGTACTGATTTCGGCTAGATTTGGAGCATTTAGAGGCCGATTCGAGGGGCAAAGGCGTCGCGAGCTAGAGGATTAGCCGGTTCGAGGTGAGTAATGATTGTAAATGATGTCCTGAGGGTTTGAAACCCCGGATTAGCTCATCGTAGTGCTATATTGAGGTGAGACACGCGCTGGTTGATGAGCGTGGGGTCTTTTACTACCGGGGATTGTGACTTGGTCCATCCCGATTGATGATTTTACCGCATATTTGATTGAAACTTATTTGTTATCATCATGATTTGGGTTGATTGTCATACTTGGGCTTCGTGCCAATTATTTGAATCCTTTAGAAATTTTTATCACTGTTTTGACTTGTATTTAAACTCAGTCCTGTTGATAATTATTGTTTTACATACTCACCCGCTTTTATACAGATTTGAAAACTCAAATGATATTTCTAAATGGTATTTTGGGTTGAGAACTATTGTTTTACAAATGCCCGAAGGGCTTATGATGATTTCCGGACTGAGTGAGGCCGAGGGCCATATATGAGGATATGCTGAGTGATATGAGGCCGAGGGCCTGAGATACTAGTTATGCCATGCGGTGGCTTGAGTGATGTGAGGCCGAGTGATATGAGGCCGGGGGCCTGAGATACTTTATATACCATGCGGTGGCTTGAGTGATGTGAGGCCGAGGGCCTAAGATACTTTATATGCCACGCGGTGGCTTGAGTGATATGAGGATATGCTGAGTGATGATGCCACGAGGTGGTTTGATATAGCGCTTGGGCCGTAAGGGGCCCCTCCGGAGTCTGCACACCCATAGTGAGTGCGGGTACCCATTATTCTGAGTGATTGATACTATGCCCGAGGGGCTGATATAAGTGATTGTGAGGTAGCCCGAGGGGCTGATACTATTCTGAGAGTGAGCTCGAGGGGCTGTTACTGATCTGATATTGAGCCCGAGGGGCTGTTACTGTTCTGATATTGAGCCCTAGGGGCTGTTACTGTTCTGATATTGAGCCCGAGGGGCTGGCACTGTTCTGATATTGAGCCCGAGGGGCTGGTTCTGTTGATATTATGCCGGAGGGGCGGTTTGTTGTACATGTTTTGCCCGATGGGCTGTTTACATTTCTATCATTTCTGTTACTCACTTGTAAACTACTTGCTTTACTTGTTGGAAAACATAGGGATTTTTACTTGATTTCTTACTGCTTTACTGTTTAAAGTGATTTTACTGCTTCAGTATGGAATACCTTGTGTTTTTGCGTGATTTCTTGCCTTTAGTCTTTATTTATTATTATTACTCACTGAGTCGGAGTACTCACATTACTCCCTGCACCTTGTGTGTAGATTCAGGTATGTTTTGCTTATCGGAGGCAGAGTTATCAGGATTTAGCAAGGTAGCTACCGGCGTTCGCAGTACTGCTTTTCTCTCTCCTCATTTCATTAGTCTGTATTTGTACACTCCAGACTTTCAGTTGTATTTATACCCTAGTATATGCTCGTGACTTGTGACACCCCGGTTAGGGTTGTGTCGGGTTGTGCTTCCATTAATTATATCATTAAATCATATCTAAACTGTTTATTAATGTTTAACTATTTTTAAAAAGGCGATACGGCTTTGTTGGTTGGCCTTGTCTTCACGAGAGGCGTCGTTATGACCGGAGCGGGGTTTGGGTCGTGACAAGTTGGTATCAGAGCCTAGGTTACATAGGTCTCACGAGTCATGAGCAGGTTTAGTAGAGTCTCGCGGATCGGTACGGAGACGTCTGTATTTATCCTCGAGAGGCTGTAGAACCTTTAGGAAAACTTCACATTCTTGAATTTTTATCGTGTGTCCTTTGATTCAGCTTAAAATGTAACTCTTTGAATTCCTTCCACACGTTCGTGTGCACGCATGAGCACTCAGTATCAGATATGCCTTGATGGCTTGTGATTCCTTGATCGAGGGGCGAGATACGATCTCTGTGTGTTGATGTTGGGTCAGTCTGGAGGACTTGAGGCCAGATTTTTGCCTATAGCTTGAGCACCGAGGTGCTGATTGTGTGAGCAAGTATTTTTGAACTTATATGTTCGGTAGTGTCCTTATTAGTGGGAGTGATGGCTGGATAACTATGTGATGAGTATGCTTGTACTGCGAGATGTATCCATATTTATTTGAGGTATAGCCCCGAGTTATGGTGTGCAAAGAGTCTTTTCATGTGTCCTAGTTGGGAGTGAAGTAAATTTCATGTTGCGGTACGAATTCAGGCTCAGGAAGACTAAGTGACTGTGTAATGGTTATGCCAGTGGAAGGTATACATAAATGTTAGTTTAAGGCGAAGAAGGTGGGTTATCTCATGCGAAGTGTTCTGAGGTTGTACGATCCATATGTGTTTGTTAGATTTGCGAGTGAAGGATATGTGTTGCAACTTAAATTGGGTCGCTTAGTGAGTGGGTGTAACTGTTGCGAGAGTTGAATGCGAGATTTGCAGAAGAGTTAAAATTCTAGATTATCTGTGTTTTCACAAGCTTATAAAAGATTTGAGTTTAATCTCATTATGGTATCATGGCATCAATAGAGTATAATTGTTATGAGTTATTGAGCGTGTGTTGATCTATGGCTTCGAGCCAAGAGGGGGAGTCCGCTATTGAATAGTTGATTTCACGGTTATGTGCTCTAATGGTACCAGTTCGACGCGTATTTGTAAATTAGTTGTGGCGCGAGTAAAGGAAATTTCAATAAAGGCTATGTTATGTTTTATGGGTGTAGGAGAATCGGGGAATGACTTGAGTTATGGTTGGTAACGAATGCTCGGTGCATAGAGCAGGAAGTTGCTTGGTTATATTGGAATGAGGTCACATTCTACAGTGTCGGAGTGCAAATGAAGCACAGGTTGTTCGGTTTGTTTAATCAATCTAACTACGATTTGAGTAGAGCGGATGCCTCTAGAGAATGGTCTTATTGTGTTCAAAATTTTACATGCAATAATTGGAGGCTTTCAAGTTGTACTTATGGATAGAAACTGAGTTTTTCTTGGAAGATGTCAAGACTTGTGATGTTTTCCATATTAATTGTGGGATTCTATGTATCAGTATCAGGAGGTAACAGATTTAGATCAGCAGGAAGTTCTTCAGAGCAAAGTATTTTGAATGTGGTGCTTTTGGGAATATTTAAGAGAGAATATCAAGTTGAAGATAAATCAGAAGGAAATTTAGATAGATGGGGTAGCTTGATAGTAGACCGAATCAGTATGGTAAGGATATGATTAATTCCTGGAGTGTGTTCGAGGTAATAAGTTCTTTCAGGTATTTTGTGGTGATGCTCTTAGGTTTTGATGCCTTGCTTAGCTTGATTGAGTTAGAAGGATTCAGTCCTGATAGGTCTGATTTGTGCAAAGGGAATTCAGAGAGTTCTTGATGGTTTTACCGCGGTTTGGAGATGTATATTTTCTATGGGCATGCATAGCATGGGATGCATAGTGATTTTCTTCTAGATGGGACCAATGGAATGTTCTTGACTGGTTGAGTACGTAGATGTTTGTGACTCGGAAGGCATATGAATTTCTCGCGGTTACCCTAGAGTGGTACGGTTTATACGGTATGTTGGGTAAGACTGTGATTTGCATCTGTAAGGTCACGGTTCAGATTTGAATGGAAGGTCATAAATTCTTAGACAACGCGGGCAGTTTCAGATAATTAGAGAAATGAACTTCAGATGATTTGAGAAGGGATCTCCAGATGATTAAGGAAATGGTAATGTTAATTAAGGTGATTTGACGAAGGTATATGTTCCAGAAAGAGTCAATGTGATTGAGTTGATGGTACTTTGGTACTATTGCAGCACTTCTCATCAGGTTAGCTGCTGATATTCGGGTTTGCTTGGCAGCACCGAAGATTCTTAGAGTATCTCCCGTGGGGTGATTGGGTACTAGAGGTGAGTTATATATGAGAGTGGTGGACTTGGGATTAGATATGGTAATTCGTGTGTTTTATAGACTTTGAGACTAGGAGTTCTCATAGACAGGTTAGCTTGTGGTTGTGGATGGCAAAATGTGGGTAAGTTAGTCATATATTAGTTGCTATGATTCAGTCATTGTGGACCTTCAAAGGATTATTTATCTGTTGTGTGTAACTGGAGTTGATGTACGGTCCATCGGTAGACCTATATGGGATATGTGTCCGACATCGAGATGGTTTTGTTGACTTCAAGTTGCTGTTGGTGAAGGATATGTTGCTTTGGTTGTTTTGAGCTATTAGCAATTATGGGGATCTATGCGTTACATTTCTTTGTTGTGAGATGATACGATCTGTTGGTTATAGGCACCTATTGTGCGGTTCTATCGGAGTTTCATAATGGAAGTCAAACGGGAAGAGTAATTTGGTATTGCTTGGTGAACGGCGTATCGGTTATGTCCTATCGGGTGTGCGTGGTGTATGTTATTTGCTTCACCGTGAGTATGATGAATTGCTTTGGTTCCAGATATCAAATTGTGCGTGGTTGTCGATTTCGAGCATAGTGACTTAAGGTGGTTCCATGTGGAGCAGTGTTTAAATAAGGTCACGCATTGCAATGAATATATGTGGAGGTATGACCTTGCAGGTTAGATTCGTGTGTTCTGTTCCTTTGATGTGAGACGAGTTCTCAGTCTTGTGTTGTGGTGGTACTAGTGAACTTGAGGTTCAGCTCTTTTATTTGAGTCATTTTCATGATTTGAGTATGTTCAGATTGTTGCGTATTGATGCATGTATTGTGCAAGTTGTGGCTTAGGTCTTTATGGATGTGTTATGTCACCAGAGTAATGCATTGGATTATAGGAGATCGTTGGGGATCATCAATAAATAAAAACGGATTCGATTTCAGCATGTTTGATGGGTAAATATCGAGGTTCGGTTCAGAAATTTGCTATGGTCCTTGCCAAAGGAGAAGTAACCTTATGGATGACTGATCTGAGAGATGGTTATGATTTATTACGTGTTTCATTTATCATTGGCAGTATATGGAAGTGTTGGAATGAGACTTTAGTTGATAAGAGGTTTCTACCGGTATTCGAGTGTTGTGTGCAGCTGTTATGAATGGAAGTTATCGCTACATGTGTTTGAGTTACGTGGTATATCGGATAATTGCACTTGAGGTTGCAGGCATGGGTTACTACAGCTAGTTCGGGTCTATTCAAAGTATAGGTGTGAGGTTTTGATCGTATTGATGGTTTCAGATGTGAAAATGTGGCTCTATGGTTTATGGGATAGATTGGATTGTGTAATTTTAGTTAAACGGTGTTATCAGACCTATATGAGATAGGGTGACATGGGATCACCCCCGGCTATATGCATGGTAAGGTTATTCAGCGATTGGTGCGCTTTTAGAATAGCTCTAGGTACGTTCGAGGACGAACGTGTGTTTAAGTGGGGGAGGATGTAGCGACCCGACCGGTCATTTTGAACTTTTTCACTTTGATTGCCAGTTCCCGGGCATGACTTGCCCCGTGTAACGTATT